>NC_064627.1:688985577-689288970 GCF_023864275.1 Schistocerca cancellata | reverse complement strand
GCAATGGAAGTGGATGGAGTGAAACAAATTTTTGAACTTTCAGTTCCCAGATACAACATTAGGTAGAAATACTACCTTGGGGATGGTGACTCCAAAGGTTTCAAGACTATAGAGGAACTGAAACCACATGGAAATGAATTTGTAGTTGAAAAGTTGGAATGCATTGGGCATGTGCAAAAGCGTATGGGTGCACGGCTTCGAAGGCTCAAACAAACTTTGGGTTCAAGTAAGCTCAGTGGTGGAAAGACAATAGGAGGGAGAGGCAGGCTTACTGATGAGGTGATTGAACGTCTACAGAGATACTATGGGTATGCTAGAAGGCAAAATACTAGTAATTTTAGTGACATGCGAAAAGCAGTGTGGGCATTGTTCCTTCATACGGCCTCTTCCAATGAATACCCTCAACACAGCCTGTGCCCAAAAGATTCCTGGTGCAAACATAATGCAAAAAAGGACTATGATCACAAACATGGTTTGCCAGCAGCTGTGATAAATGCAATAAAACCAATTTTTCATGACTTAGCACAGCCAGAATTGTTACACAAATGTCTACACGGAAAGACGCAGAATCCTAATGAGAGCGTAAACAATTTGATTTGGAAAGTGATTCCTAAAAGGGTGTTTGTAAGCATAAAAACACTGCACTTTGGCGTTTATGATGCAATAGCAACCTACAACCAAGGGAACAGTGTGAAGTGTGAAGTTCTGAAGGCATTAGGATTTACAGCTGGAGTGAACACTGTACGAGCACTAAGAAATATTGACAGAGAAAGGATAAGAGGAGCAGAAAGAAGAGAAAGGCATATGAAGTATGATGGAACAACAGGCCAGAAAAGAAGACAGAAGAGGAAGCTTTTGGAGGATGAAGAAGAAGACCCTGATAATCCATCCTATAGTGCAGGAATGTATTGAGAAACTTTGATAGCCATTTCCCGTAAATTAGAATTTTTCGAATATAAGGAACATTTTCTCGAAATCCACTCAAGCTAGAGAGATGAAATTTTTATACAGCACTCCTAGTGGTCAAACTTACATTGTAACACAGCCATTTGGCAATATGTTCAGTAGTTTCATTTCAGTTTAATTATAAAGCAATTATTTGTAAAAAAAATTTGGGTCATTAATAAAAAAAATAATTGGAAGGAAACTAGAAAAGATACTCCAAAATCCCTCTGTCATAACTGCAATACTAAACCACTCTATATGTAAAAAAAATTCAAATTTTTCTATTTGGTAGTTTATTCATAAATGTTCCACAAACTTAGTGATTTTAACATGGGCAGCATAGGCACCTCCAGCTCCCCTTAATAAGTAAGTGGGACATCTGTGTTTCTCGTGATAGTGCATGGGGTTGTCTCGTTTATGTAGTTTTGTTTGTAATCTCAACATCGGTGTCCTGGGATGCATTACAAGAAGGAATCCAATTTGCATTTTTTTAAAGTTTCCCTGATCAGCTCATCAAGTTTTATGGTGGGATATGTATCAAGTCTATTGATGCTGATAGTGAAGAATTCATATTGTGTATCTTTGTATTCTTCAAGCTACGTGATAACGAGTGTGTTGGCTTTGTTTCTAGTAACCGGTAAGTTGCTCTGCACTTACAGTTTCATACAATAACTCTGTTCATCACAAGAATAAATCTGATGTAAAATGAAAAATGATCGGATGGCATTGTTGGCCGGGAGGCCGCCGTATTGCAAGTCCTCTTTAGTTGACGCCACTTCGGCGACTTACGAGTCAATGATGTTTAAGGACACACAACACCCAATCCGCTGCTGGGAATCGAACCCGGGCCCCTGCGCAGTTGGCAGTAACGCTACCGCTACGCTCAACAAAAACCAATGAGATGATTGGTCATCAGCCGTAGCTGTCTTAGACTTGTGTTGTTACGCCCTTGGAAGTAGGTCCAACTTACATATTAGAAATCTTATTACTGTGTAACTATGTGTGAAACTTTAATACATTCTGATGTATTCACAGCCATCAACGTTTTTCTTAATCGTACTTTAGCTACGTAATTTTTAATTCAATAATCGTGTACAGTCACAGTCTCTGTAAATGCTACTTGTGCTCTGCACATTGTTCATAAGTACCGCGAAAATGGATGACACCACTTACTGCTTCGTAGTGAAATACAGTTAATGACTACAAACAAGTTGTTTTTAATGTTCTCACAAGATTACATAGAAAAATCAGCCTTGACTTTGAGGGACGTTATGTACTAAATATAAGGCACAAGGAATTTAATTTTATGCATCTTGTAATAAGTAGCGTCATAGATTAACAAACGGGCATGGTAGTGGGTGGCACTTCAAAACCCGTTGGAGATTTTTTTGTTCTGTTTGAATATCTAACTCATTTAAACATGCAATTCATCAAATATATGGTAATTAACTCATACCTAACCATCGTTTTTCAATAAAAATGTAGGTCTTCTAGTTTCTAGTAGCAAGTCGCATGCAAAATTCTTATTTTCATTGAAAATACACATTCTTAATTATCGATCTTTTATAAAAGATTGTTGAAGTTAAGAGATCATTACACAATTAAAATGTTTGGAGAAAAATGAAAAATCAAATACTCTGAAGATGCCCACTGTTTTGTAGGACAGATGTCGTCTTACACGAGACAGAGTGAAAAGAATCATTTTCACGGCGTCGAACACACTGTACACACGCTGCATGTTTACTGTTGTCACCTTAACACAGCAATATGAAGCCAATGGAATGAATCTAGAGCCAAGTTAAGGAATTTGTCGCGAGAAATAACAAGACATATAAGTTGCCAAACGTACTGGAACTAATTCACGAAGTGTTGTGACACGTCACTGCCGATCAATGGCGAAATACAGAACAGCCCGTCATAAAAGAGGAGGAAGACATGTAGACTTTTTGGTGACTTGGGATTCTGTTGCTGATCGCATCGTTATCAACGCATTTGTACTGAAATGTATTCCTCGCAGTCTGATATGGAAGGAGTTCAGAGATTACCAGACGACTGATTAATACCTTCAGTGGCTTCAATATTTAACAAGTGGTAAAATCCCATCAGTGTGCTTTTGCGCCGCACGTAGCTCATGCAGAAAATTAATATTGTTAAAGTCGGGAATTCTTATCATTCTCGTTTTTAATTACGATACTGTGTTAGCTTAGATCGAGAGAGAGTGGTTTTCCGTTCGATCACCTAAGAAGAGTATCGGCTGAGTTTTACCATATATTATTTCCTTCTGTTTCAAAATCAAATGACAGTCAAAGCTATATTGTTCTCCGCTCGTCCCTTTTTACGTCTTTACTGCAAGTGTTCACATCACTGCAAGTTAGTTGATCACTTGCCTGGCCAGTGCTGTCCAAGTTGAACACGCCGGTAACGCTGATGCGTCCTATTATTGATGAGTCGATGTGTGCGTAACGCATAGCTTAAAACGTATCCTCATTGTCGTACTTGACTGTACTCGAGACAGCTTGGCTTCCGCTCCACATGAAACGAAATCCAACGAGGTTTCAGCAAATGCGGAAGAATACATACTATAATGTTTACATCATGCTTATTCTTATGATGAACGGAGTATAATTTCACATATTGTTTGATTATCTTTAAAACTGACATTCTTGACTTTCTTTTCAAAATTTATTTGCTTTTGGTTTATGTAACTACTTGTGATTTCATTTTGTGTACTGTTGAATCTGTGTGAAATTTCAAACCTTTACTGAGAACTTTCATTTCGGATGTTAATTTTTATACCTGTTAGGTTGGCTATACATTTATAAGATAAAAATCACATCTGATTTCATCTACACGTACATACATTCTCTGCAATCCACTGTATGTCTATTGTTAAGCGCACCTGGTACCACTTCAGGTGATTTTTCTTTCCTGTTCCACTTGCAAATAAAGCTAGGATAGAACAGCTGTCTATCTGGCACTGTACGAGCCCTAATATTTGTTATTTTCGTGATTGTATGCGAAATGTACATTAGTGGCAGTAGAATCTTTCTGCAGTCAGCTTCAAATGCCAGTTCTCTAAATTTTTTTAATGTTCTGTGAAAAAATGTTGTCTTTCCTCCAGGAATTCCCACTTGAGTTCATGGAGCATTTCCATAATACCCTCTTATGGATCAAACCAACTCATAGCAAATCTGACAGCTAACCTCTCAATTACTTTGATGTCTTCCTTTACAAAAAGGTATTGTGGATCCCAACTACTTGACTCAAGAATGGGTCACACTAGTGTTCTATATGCAGTCCCCTACACAAATGAATGACATTTTTCTCAAATTCTCCCAACAAGCGGAAGCCAGCCATTCAGCTTCCCCACTACAATTCTTACACACACGCTCCATTTGATATCGTTTTGTGTTACGCCTGTATATTTAATCCACACGACAGTGTCAAGCAGTACACTACTAATACTGTACTCAAACGTTATGGGATTGTTTTTCCTCCTCATATGCATTAACTTACATATTCGAACAATGCAAAATCCAGGAGAGAATAATGACTACATTATGAAAAGGTCTCTGGCTGATGAGAATAAAGAGTAGGCTGGGGTGAGAAGGGGGAGGGATAGCAGGGTAGAAGTGGGGGGACAAGGTGGAGAGAGGGTAGGGCAGCTAAGCACAGTCTGGGAGGTTAGAGGGAGGGAGGGGGGGGACAAAAAAGGAGAGAAGTAAAAAGATTGTGGGTGTGTTGGTGAAATAGAGGGCTATGTAGTGCTGGAGTGGAAGCAAGGAAGGGATAGGTGGGTGAAGAACAATCACTAACTGAGATAAGGAAGGTTTCAGGAATGTAGAATATATTGCAGGCAGATTCCCATCTGTGCAATCCAGAAAAGGTGGCGTTGGTAGGAAGGGTTCAGATGGCAGAGGCTGTGAGGCAGTCATAAAAATGAAGAAAGTTCTGTTGGACAGCATGTATAGCAACTGTGTGGTCCGGCTATTTCTTGGCCACAGTTTCAGTGGCCATTCATTCATGTGGACAGACAGCTTGTTGGTCATCATGCCCCTGTGGAACACAGCACAGTTGTTGCAGCTTAGCTTGTAGATCACATGACTGGATTCACAGGTACACCTGTCTTCAGTCAGATAGGTGATGCTTGTGACTGGTCTGGAGTAGGTGATAGTGGGAGGATGTATGGGGCAGGTCTTGCAACTAGGTCTGCTATAGGGATATGAGCCATGAGGCAAAGGCTTGGGAGCAGGGTTTGTGTAGGGAAGGATAAGGATTTTGTATAGGTTTCAGTGGGCAGCAGAATACCACCGTGGGAGGGGTGGACAAATAGTGGATAGAACATTCCTCATTTCATGGCTGGATGGTGGGATTTTGGGAGGTGGGACATGGCTGAAGAGATAAGGCTTGGGAGATCTTTCTCTGTACAAGGTTAGGAGAGTAATTACAGCCTGTGAAGGTGTCAATGAGACCCCTGGTATATTCTGAGAGGGATTGCTAGTCACTACAGATGCAATAGCCATGGGTGGCTAGGCTTTATGGGAGGGATGGTTTGGGTGGCAGTTGGCACAGCAGAGGTATGATATGGACCGAGGTACTGTTGTGGCCATCTTTGAGGTGGAAGTCAGCATCAAGGAAGGTGGCTTGTTGGATAGAGGAGGACCATGTGATGTGAATGGGGAAAGATTTGAGGTTCTGGAGGAAAGAGGATAGGGTGTCCTCATCCTTGATGCAGAGCACAAAGATGTCGTCAATGAATCTAAACAACATGAGGCATCCTCTAGATGGCCCTTGAATAGGTTGTCATAGCATGGTACCATGCGGATGTCCATTGCCATATCCCAAATTTGTTTGTAGGTGATACCCTCAAAGAAGAAGTAATTGTGGGTGAGGATATAGTAGGTCATGGTGAACAGGAAGGAGGTTGTAGGTTTAGAATCCATTGGGCATTGGGGATGTTAGTGTAAAAAACATAATGGGGTGTCCTGGGTGGTCGGGTTTATGGACTTCAGGGAAGAGTGAGGTAAGTGGTAGGTGTGAGGAGAGAGAGACTCCAGGGAGTGGTTCTGGGATGGGCCTATGGATTTGAGGAGAGACTGGAGATCCTACTGAATTTCTGGACTGGGGTCACTGTGGCAGTGTTTGCAGGTGAATGAATCTGACACCTGGTAGAGTCCTTCTGCAAGGCAATCCCTGCAGCTCAAAACAGTGGTGGAGCCTTCATCATGAGCTTTTTAGGTGGTGGATTGTGGTTCTTCCTGCTAATGTAAGGTTGGTTTGCATGTTGAGAGATTTAGGGAATGACAGTGAGGCAAGGTTCAAGGTTAAGAAAGATGATTTATATGCAGTGGGGTTGGATCATGGTCAGATGGAGGAGGGTTCAACATTGGTCTTTGTTTGAGTCTGCCTGATAGGGTAGATGGCGAAAACGTATTTCCACTTTAGGGACCAGGAGAAGGAGAGAGCCTTTAACAAGACCTGCACAATTGAATTTGGGATTACAGCAACAGGTGAGGTCTTTGGAAAGGCCTGATACTTCTGTGTGGCTAACGCGACCTCTCCTTCTCCTGGCCACTGTCCATTCACAGAGGAACATACCCCTTGTGTCTCAGTATCACCCAGGACTTGAGCAACTTAATCACATTCTCCACCAGGGTTCTGACTGCCTCTCGTCATGCCCTGAAATGAGGAATGTCCTACCCACTATCCTTCCCACCCCTCCCACAGTAGTATTCTGCTGCCAATGAAACCTATACAACGTCATCTGTTCCTACACAAACCTTGCTCTCAACCCCCTTGCCTCATGGCTCATATCCCTGTAATAGACCTAGATGCAAGACCTGTCCCAAGCATCCTCCCACCATGACTACTTATTCCAGTCCAGTCACAAGCATTACCTATCCCATCGAAGGTAGGGCTACCTGTGAAGCCAGTTATGTGATCTACAAGCTAAGTTGCAATAACTATGCTGTGTTCCACAGGGGTATGACAAGCAACAAGCTGTGTGTTCACATGAATGACCACTGACAAACTGTGGCCAAGAAACAACTGGACCACCCAATTGCTACACTTGCTGCTCATAACAACTTTATTTTTGTTGTTTTGTTTCGTTTTATGGAGCAAAAACAACTGGGGTTATACGCACCCACATCAAAACTATAGAACATGAAGAGGAGTTAAAAATGACTAAACGTCAATCCCAATTAACATAAGAGAAGACAGCTATAAACAGGGACATGGAGAAAGGGATATGAAAGACATCATACAGAAACGGAGATCCAAAGGGGATGATGCACACTAAAGTCACCGAGTAGTAGAAATAGGGGAGGTAGCTGTCCAATAAGCTGGAGGTGGTCTGCCCTGTTGACATCGAATGACGCAGGGACATAAATGATACAGAGGAGAAAGTCAGGTGAGGAAGGAAAAGGTGAACTTCAACAGCTTGAAGATGGGTTGACTATGAACGACATTCCATATGAGATGGAATGCCAACCTCAGGGAGAAGGTCAAAACGAACCAGGAAGAAATGTGAAAGCTCAAATCAGTCGTGAGGATGCAGTTTTGTTTCCTGAAGGCAGACTACAAGGGAACACCGCAATGCTAAAAGCAGCCATAAACCCTCTTTGTGGGACCAAAGGCCACGAATGTTCCATTGGAGGAGAGCCATGATGAGAAAGCGATGAAGGGGTGTCATCTTGGTTTTTTTGTTTGTTTTGGTTTTAGGGCGCAAAACTGCTATGGTCATTAGCGCCTGGTCCGTGACTTAGGAAACGGTAAAAAACGAAAGTGGAAAGCAGCAGCAATGGGAACGAAACTCAAAAAATTGGAGAAACTAAAAGCAGAAGGAAAGCTAAAAAATCCACTACAGAAAGGGGTTGGTTGTCCCCAAAAAGACCTTCAAATGACTGACGTCATCTCACTGACACTAATAAACTCGAGAACGCGATCGGCCGAGCGCGTGTCATCTGCTAAAATGGACGATATATCAGGCGACAGCTGTAGACGGGCGTGTAACGGAGTAAAATAGGGGCACTCAATTAAAAGGTATCTTACCGTCCACAGCTGAGAGCAGTGGGGACAGAGTGGGGGAGGATCGCCGCTTAAAAGATGTCGATGGCTAAAAAGACGGTGCCCTATCCGGAGTCTAGTTAAAATTACCTCCTCCCGACAACGCGTTCGGGAGTAAGAGGTCCAAGCACAGGGAAGAGCTTTCACGTCCCGCAATTTATTATGGGGAAGTGTCGACCAATGTGCGTGCCATAAAAGAACAACACGACGACATAAAACGCTCCATAGGTCGGCGAAGGGAATCGATCGAATAGCTGGCCGAAGAAGAGAGACTGCAGCCTTGGCCACTATATCGGCCGCCTCATTGCCACAGATACCAACGTGTCCTGGGAGCCAGAGGAACGCCACAGAGACGCCCCCCAAATGGAGCAAGCGCAGGCAGTCCTGAATCCGGTGGACCAGAGGGTGGACAGGGTAGAGAGCTTGGAGACTGAGGAGAGAGCTGAGAGAATCTGAACAGATAACATACTGTATCCGCTGATGGCGGCAGATGTATTGGACAGCCTGGAGAACAGCGTAAAGCTCCGCAGTATAAACTGAACACTGGTTGGGAAGCCGAAATCGATTTGAGGTGTCGCCAACAATATAGGCACTCCCTACACCTAACGATGTTTTCGAGCCATCAGTGTAAATAAATGTGGCTTCCTTCATTTGTGCACATAGAGCAGCAAATGCCTGACGATAAACAAGTGAAAGGGTACCATCCTTGGGAAATTGACAAAGGTCAGGGAGCAGGCACATCCGGGGATGGAGCCAAGGCGGTGCTGTACCTCAAGTTGTCAAGAAGGTTTTAGGAAAGCGGAAGGAAAGAGAATGGAGCAATTGACGGAAGCGGACTCCCGGTGGTAGTAGGGAGGAAGGGCGGCCTGCATACCCTACATCCAAGGAGGCGTCGAAAAAAAATGTCATGGGCTGGATTAGCAGGCATGGAAGACAGATGGCTAGCATAACGACTCAGAAGGACAGCTCGCCGATTGGACAGCGGAGGTTCAACAGTCTCAGCATAAAGGCTTTCCACAGGGCTGGTGTAAAAAGCTCCAGACACTAAACGTAATCCACAGTGGTGGATAGAGTCGAGACGCCGAAGAGTAGACGGCCGAGCAGAGGAGTAAACTATGCTTCCATAGTCCAATTTCGAGCGCATTAAGGCGCGATAGAGGCGGAGAAGGACCACTCGGTCCGCTCCCCAGGAGGTACCATTCAGGACATGGAGGGTGTTGAGGGATCGCAGACAGCGAGCCGAAAGATAGGAAACGTGGGAGAACCAGCACAGCTTTCTGTGAAACACAAGACCCAAGAATTTAGCGACGTCCGAAAACGGAAGTTTGACAGGTCCTAGATGTAAGGAGGGTGGAAGAAACTCCTTCCGTCACCAAAAATTAACACAAACGGTCTTACTGGGAGAAAAACGGAAGCCGGTTTCGATGCTCCAAGAGTGGAGGCGATCGAGACATCCTTGAAGACGTCGTTCAAGAAGGCTGGTCCGTTGAGAGCTGTATTAGATCGCAAAATCGTTCACAAAGAGGGAGCCCGAGACATCAGGAAGGAGACAATCCATAATCGGATTTATGGCAATGGCAAACAGTACAACACTCAGCACGGAGCCCTGGGGTACCCCGTTTTCTTGGGAGAAAGTATGGGAGAGAGTGGTGTTCACCCGCACTCTAAATGTGCGCTCTGCCATAAATTCGTGAAGAAAAAGGGGTAGCCGACCTCGAAAGCCCCAAGAGAACAGTGTGCGGAGTATGCCTGTCTTCCACCAGGTATCGTATGCTCTCTCCAGATCAAAAAATATTGCTACTGTTTGGCGTTTCCGGAGAAAATTGTTCATGATATACGCGGAGAGAGCAACAAGATGGTCAACTGCAGAACGATGCTTTCGGAAACCGCATTGGGCTGGTGTTAAAAGACTGCGGGACTCCAGCCACCAAGCTAAACGGCAATTCACCATACGCTCCAAAACCTAACATACACTACTCGTGAGAGAAATGGGGCGATAGCTAGAGGGGAGATGTTTGTCCTTTCCAGGTTTCGGAACAGGGACGACGATAGCTTCCCGCCATCGTCTGGGAAAAGTACTGTCGGTCCAAATTCGATTATAAAGGCGAAGGAGGTAAAGCAGACTATGGTATGATAATGCAGCAACATTTGGATGTGGATACCATCCGGTCCTGGGGCGGAGGAGCGAGAAGAAGAGAGTGCATGTTGGAGTTCCCGCATGGAGAAAACAGTATTGTAGCTTTCGCGATTTTGAGAGGAGAAAGCAAGAGGTCGCACTTCCGCTGCACGTTTCTTCGGGAGAAACGCTGGCGGGTAATTTGAAGAGCTCGAAATCTCAGCAAAGTGTTACCCAATGAGTCAGAAATTGCGACGGGGTCCACTAATGTATCATGCGTGACAGTGAGCCCAAAGACCGGGAAGAAACTAGGCGCGCGCCTGAGAACCGTCGAATCCGACACCAAACTTCCGAGGAGGGAGTGAAGGTGTTAAATGAGCTAGTAAAGAATTTCCAGCTTTCCTTCTTGCTATCGCGAATGACGCGACGGCATCGCACTCGGAACTGCTTATAGCGGATACAGTTGTCCAAAGTAGGATGGTGGCGGAAAACGCGAAGAGCACGTCGCCGCTCACGTATTGCGTCACGGCATGCCGCGTTCCACCAAGGAACTGGGAGGCGCTGGGGCAATGCGGAGGTGCGTGGTATTGAACGTTCCACAGCTGTAAGAATAACGTCTGTAATATGTGTGACCTCATCGTCGACGCTAGGAAAGTGACGGTCATCGAATGTCGCTAGAGACGAAAAAAGTGTCCAATCGGCTTGGCCAAACTTCCAGCGTCGCGGGTGCATATATGGCTGTTGATGCTGCAGTCTAAAGACACATGGAAAGTGGTCACTCGAGTGTGTATCATCAAGGGCGAACCATTCGAAGCGCCGAGCTAGCAGAACAGTACCGACCGAAAGGTCCAAATGAGAGAAATTTGTCGTGGAGGCAGACAAAAATGTAGGGTCCCCAGTGTTGAGGCAAACTAGATCCACTTGGTGGAAGACGTCTAGCAATAGTGAGCCTCGTGGACAAGGATGTGGAGATCCCCAAAGCGGGTGGTGGGCATTGAAGTCCCCAACCAGCAAATAGGGGGGTGGAAGCTGACCAAGATCAGCTCGTGCCATTGGTGTGGATGATGGAATGTATACAGTACAAAGAGAAAAGGTATATCCAGAAAGGGAAAGACAGACAGCGACAGCTTGGAAGGAAGTGTTTAATGGGATTGGGTGATAATGGAGAGTATCATGGAGAAGAATCATGAGTCTTCCATGTGCTGGAGTGCCTTCAACAGAGGGGAGATCAAATCGGACGGACTGAAAATGGGGGAGAACAAAGCGGTCATGGGGACGCAGCTTTGTTTCCTGAAGACAGAAGATGACCGGCGAGTAGGATCGTAAGAGGATCGACAATTCATCCCGGTTGGCTCGAAGGCCGCGGATATTCCAGTAGATAATGGACATAGGGTGAACAGAAAATGGAATAATGTGACCAAGGTTGCTGTCAACTCAACGACTGCTTAGAGCTTGCGACCGACAGCGTGGAACGGCACTCAGCCAAAGGCAGAAGATCCTGATCCATAGGTTGTTCAGGAGCAGCTCCTGCCACCAGCGATTGGCCGGTTGATCGGCCGCCAGCAGTGTGCCTTGGCGACACAGAAGACGGCCGAGGGCGATTACCGCCAGGTGGTGCTGTAGATGAGACACGCCTTGGCGTAGAAGGAGATGAACTGGGTTTCCTACTAGCCTTCTTGGAAACATGATGTTTAGATGAAGGAGGAACCAATGGTTGTGAAGTTGGGGTACGTAAAAAATCTTCATGAGTATGCTCTTTTTTCGAAGTCTTGGTGTCTGACTTTTGGGCTCGAGATTTAGCAGAACCCTATGAAGGGTCAGCCATAGAGTGGGCAGGCGAAAGTGAGGAGGTTGAACGGGCGATCTTTGCTCTGGCCGATCTGATGACCGTGGCACTAAAGGTAAGGTCACAAGTCTGCGTGGCCGCCTCCTTTGTTGGCCGAGGAGAGGCAAGGACTGTGCTGTATTTTCCTGTCTGAGGCACGGTGGGCTGTCGACTGGCGAATAATTTTCGAGCATTTCCTGAATGAGCTTTTCGTCTTTAAAAATGGGGCAATCTCGAGAGGAAGCAGCATGGTCACCCATACAGTTGATGCAACGAGGGGATGGAGGTGGACAAGCACCCTCATCGGCATCCTTGCCACATGTAACACATTTTGCCGGATTGGAACAGGACTGGCTAGTGTTATTGAACTGCTGACACCGATAGCAACGCGTAGGGTTTGGGATGTAAGGGCGAATGGAAATTATCTCATAGCCTGCTTTGATTTTTGATGGGAGTTGAACTTTGTCAAATGTCAAGAAGACAGTACGGGTTGGAATGATGTTCGTGTCAACCCTTTTCATGACTATGAACTGCCGTTACACCCTGGTCAGACAGGTAGTGTCGAATTTCCTTGCCGGACAATCCATCGAGGGAGCGTGTATAAACGACCCCACGTGATGAATTTAAAGTACGGTGCAGTTCCACCCAGACAGGGAAGGTGTGTAGCAGTGAAGTACGCAGCAATTTTTGTGCCTGGAGGGCACTGACTGTTTCTAACAACAAGATGCCATTTCGTAATCTGGAACAAGACTTTACAGGACCTGCAATTGTGTCGACACCTTTCTGAATAATGAAAGGGTTGGCCGTGGAGAAGTCGTGACCTTCGTCAGACTGAGAAACAACAAGGAACTGTGGCAACGATGGAAGGACTGTCTGTGGCTGAGACTCATTGAACTTACGCTTGTGAGCTGACATAGTAGAAGATGAGGAAACCATTGCGAAAGTATCCCCCATGATTACCGGCGTCTCCGATGGCGCGCTCCTTCCTTGTGGGGTCCCTCTCTGAGGGCACTCCCGCCTTAGGTGATTGTTCACACCTCAGGTCACAACTCCAGACAAACGGACGGAGGGACCAATCGGCACTTTCGGAAGGTATCAGCTCGGGTAATCACCCCTCCCTGGGCCTGGCCGTTACCAGGGGGTACGTACGTGTCCTACCTGTCTACCCGGGGCGGGGAATTACGCATTACCCCGTCACCGGCTACGCATGGAAATGCGTGTGTCGGCCTTCAGACACGCACAGGGAGAAAAAAAGAGAAAGGGAAAGGAAAGAAGAGAGGTCTCAAACGCCGCAGGGGAGAAAAGGGCAAAGAGAAGAGGTAAGGAAAAGAGAAGGACAAAGGAAGGACGAAGACTTGCAAGCGGAGAAAGCAAAGAATTTGTTACAGTTTCAAGCGTCCATCTCTGGACATAGGCACAGAACATATTCCCAGAGGGGGAGAAAGGGAAGAAAAGAGGCGGAGGTGAGGGGGGGGGGGCGAAAATGGGGTATGGGGAAGGATGCGGAAAGGGAAGGTATGCAGCCCGGAAAGGAAGGAAGACCACATAAGCTCGGGGTCCCGTGCTTGCTACGCATGTATCCACAAAAGAGTTGTGGACCCCCTGGGGGGTGTCACCTTGGTGGCTGCTGAGAGACAGCCTGTGAAGAGTCACTGCTACAGGGCACAGAAGCGGGAGGATCTATGGGGTCCACAGTAGCATCGGCTTGCTTGTGCTGTCAGTCTATGGAGTCCTACGCAGAAAAACGGTTGGTGGTGTGCACCGACATCACGGAGCCCAGCCAGGCTAAGGTATAATGTGGCAACACCGTTGAAGAAGAGTGTTGAATCGGTGAAGGAGAAGACCATTTGCCTTTGGTGGACTTCTTTGAGCCTTTCCAGTTAGCAGAGGAAGACTTTGGTGTTGTTTGGATGGAGGGACATAGGAAGTCTTCATGGGAGTACTACTCCTGTCCTTCCAGCCTACTGGTTGTGTAGCTGGTGGTTTCGTCCCTTGAGGTGAGAGTTTGGTGGCTTGTTGCACAGCTGGATTAAGGGGTGATGGGGGGGTGGCAATGCTACCTTGATGCTTGGCGATTTCACAAACTCAGAGCTGAATTTGAGGTTGCATGTCTGCATGGCCATGTCCTTCATCGAGTGAGGGGTAACAAGAATAGAACTATAGGTGCTAAACGGGAGAACACAGGGTTTGTGACCAGCCAGTAACTTTCGAACGACTGGGTAAGCTACCTTTTCCTTTACCCAGGTCTCTTTGACAGCCCACTCAGCAAGATACATGGGACAATCCCGAGAGGCGGCGGCACGGCTGCCATTTCAGTTCATACAGGGGGGAGAAGGCGGCAGACATTCACCCTCGTTCGCATCCCTACCACAGGTTACACATTTGACTGGGTGTTGACAAGATGGTAGCAGTGAATTGGGTTCGAAATGTACGGCTGGACTGTGATAATTTCATAGCCTGCTTTGATCTTGGATAGAAGCACCACTATCAAAGGTGAGAAAAAGAGTGTGGGTGGGCACTAAGGAGGAATCTACCTTTTCGTCAACTAAGGGACGGCAGTGGCACCATGATCAGAGTGGTAAGATTGGATTTTGGTCTTGGTCAGACCGTCGTGCAGCCTAGTGCAAATAACACCACAAGAAGAATTCAGAGTTCAATGGGCCTCAACACAAACAGGGTAGCCATGGAGAAGCAAGGTGGCAAGAAGTTGTTGTGCTTGGAAATCAGGTCTCCAAAAGCAAAGTGCCGTTCCATAAACGAGAGCAGGATTTCACAGGGCCAGCAATTACATCGACACCTTTCTGAATAATAAACAGATTTACTGTGGCGAAGGACTGACAGTCTTCAGTACATGACACCATGAGCAACCATTGTGCAGCTGCTGCAAGGGTCTTTGAATCAGTAGCTTCATTCCATTTACATTTTGTAGATGTTGATTGTAAAGATGATTGGCTCATTGCGAGAAAATTCCCATGATTATGAGCATCTCCGATGGTGCACCCCTACCAACTGGGGTGCCCTCTTCACAAGGGGGCACACCTGCCTTGGGTGGTTGTTCACACCTCAGGTCACACCTCCCAAACACCTGACAGAGGGAGCAATTGGCAATTTTGGAAGGTTGCAGCTCAGGCAATAACCCCTCCCTGGGCCTGGCCTGTACCGGGGGTATGTGCGAACCCTACCTATTGACCTGGTGCTGGAAATTACACATTACCCAGTCACCTGTCAGATGCGTGGGCTGGCCATCAGGAGCTCAAAGAGAGGAAGAAGAAAAAGAGGAACCTGTAACGCCGAAGCAGAGGAACGAGAGAAGGAAAACAAAGAAAGTAAAAGTGAACAAAAAACAGTGGTGAGACTGTTCTTTTGTCAGCAACAGACAATGCAGATCATTCACTGTAACACCCCAGACATGTTCCCCAAGGGAGGGGATAAAGAACAGCAAGAGGATAGACATGTAGCACGGAAGGGAAAATACGCTACAAAGACTGGGCCCCATGGTAGCCAAGTACGAACCCACCAAAGAATGGCGAGCCCCCTGGGGGGAACATTATTGTTATGATTGCTTCACAGCCTCTGCCATCTGAATCCTTCCTACCGACACCAGCTTTTCTGAATTGCACTGGTGGGAGTTCTCCCTGTAACATGTTCTATATACCTGTAGCCCTCCTGACATCAACTGTTATTAGTCATTGTCCTTCACCCACCTATCCCCTTCCCTGCTTCCACTCCAACACTATGCAACCCTCTGTTTCACCAATGGACCCACAATCTTCTTGCTTCTCTCTTTCTGCCTCCCCCTCTGTAACCTCCAGACTGCACTTAGCTGCCCTACCCTCTCTCCACCTTGTACCTGTGTGTCCCACAAGCAGCACTTTACCATCTCCCCATCCCTACCCTGCTATCACTCCCCCCTTCCCATCCCAGCTGCCTCCTTATCTGCATCAGACAGACTGTGTCTCCCATCATGTGCAGCTGCTTGCAGTCTGGCCTCAGCAACCAGAGATAGTGGTGCGAGTTGTGTGTGTGTGTATGTGTGTATGTTGTTTAATTCGGAAGGAGATCTTCTGGCTGAAAGCTAACTTGTTTTACAGTAGTTTGTTGTGCCTATCTGCAATTCAACATTTCTGCTATATGTTGAGTAGCAATTTATCCTTTTCATAATATTAACGTACATAGTTATACATTTGGAACAAGCTGCCCCTCATTACACGAACTAGAATTTTTGTTTAAGTCATCTTACACCTACGTACAGTCACTGAGCAATGATACATTCCTGTACACCACAGCATCATCAGCAAACAGCAGCAAATTGCTGCTCACAGTATCCCTCAGGTCATTTACAATATATTGAGAATAAGAGTGGTCCTGTCACCCTTGGGGCTCTCTTGAAGTAACCTGGTCTCTGATGAACACTTGCCTTCATGCGCAATGTACTGGGTTCTGTTATATAAGAAATCTTGGAACCACTCACATATCTGGGCACCTATTCCATATGCTCACATCTTCGTTAACAGTCTGCAGTGGAGCACCACGTCAAATGCTTTCTGAAAATTTTGGAATATGGAATATGCTTGTTGCACTTCATGCATGGTTCACAGAATATTGTATGAGAAAAGGCCAGACTAAGTTTCACAAGAGTGATGCTTTCTGAATTGGTGCTTATTTGTGGACAGAAGCTCTCCCTTCTCCAGGAAATTTATTGTATTTGGACTGAGAATATGTTCAGGAATTTTGTAGCAAACTGATGTTAAGGACATTGATGTGTAATTTTGGTTGTCTGTCTTTTACTCTTCTCATACACAGAGTTACATGCACTTTTTTCACTTGGGACTTTGTGCTGGACAAGAGATTCACTATAAATGCAAGTTAAGTAAGTGGACAATGCCAAAGAGAATGCTCTGTAAAACCAAACTGGTATTCCATCTGGACCTCGTGACTTATTTGTTTCCAACTCTTTCAGTTCATTCTCTATTCCAGGGGTGCCTAATACTGTGTCCTCTACTAGGGGATCTGCACAAGTCAAATGACAGTATGTTTGTATGATACTTCTGTGCAAAAGATTTCTTGAGATTTAGAAGTTTAGCTTTCCTTTTGCTATTTTCTATTGGCACACCAGACTTGTCAATGTGTGACCGAATATAAGCCTTTGACCCACTTAGCAATTTTACATAGTACCAGAATTTTTTCACATTGCTTCTTTGATCTAATATATTGCAGATTCAGGTTACATTCAGTGAACTTTTAATGCATGAGAATCTTTTGTATTTGCTTTTCACATGCTATGTTTTATTAAATTCTTCTCAAGAAAAATGTTATTGCTATATTATATCTAAAATCTTCTTTGTAATGACTATTTGTTAGTACAGTTCATGTGATAATTTTTAACGCCTTACTAGTTTGCTTCTTTTTTTCTGTTACATCAGCTTGTTGATTTGTGTTGTCAAGAGAAATAATGTTTTATTTATTTATGTTTTTGTAGATAATAAGTAGTATTTACAAGTCATGACTTTCAACTATTATTGGTTCTGCTGTGGTGTAGATTGTATATAGATACACATAATTTACTTGAATATTGCTTCACAATGTTATGCCTAGATAGTTATGTGATTTGACTTTGTCAAGTAGCACACCACTAATACTACATTCAAACATCACAGAAGTGTTTTTCCTACCCATCCACTGGCCGGGGTAGTCTAGCGGTTCTAGGCGCTACACTCTGGAACCTCGCGACCGCTACGGTCGAAGGTTCGACTCCTGCCACGGGCATGGATGTGTGTGATGTCCTTAGGTTAGTTATGTTTAAGTAGTTCTAAGTTCTAGGGGACTGATGACCTCAGAAGTTGAGTCCCATAGTGCTCAGAGCCATTTGAACCATTTTGAACCTACCCATCCACAATAATCTACATTTTTCTATATTTAGAGTAGGCTGCTGTTCATCACCTCAAATACAAGTTCTGTCTAAGTCATCCTTTATTCTTCTATTGCCACTCAGAACAACACTATACCTTACATTACAGTGCTGTCAGCTAAAAGTCACAGAGTGCTGCTCACCCTGTCCATCAGATTGCTTATGAATATAGAGAACAGTTGCAGTCCTATCATACTTCCATGGGGCACTTGTGATGGTACCCTGGTCTCTTGATGCACACTTGCCACCAAGGACAATGCACTGGATCCTATTACTTAAAAAGTCTTCAAGCCATTCACATATCTGGAAACCTAATCCATATGCTCATACCATTGTTAACAGTCTGTAGTAGGACACTGTATCAAATGCTTTTCGTAAATCTAGGAATATGGCAGCAGCATATATCCATAGTTCTCAGGATATCGTGAGAGAGAAGAGGAAGCTGAGTTTTGCACAAGCTGTGCTTTCCAAAATTGTGCTGATTTGTGGACAGAAGCTTCAAGGTACTTTATTGTATTCAAACAGAGAATACATTCAAAAATGGTGCCGCGAACTGATGTTAAGGATATTGGTCTTTAATTTTGCAGGCCTGTTCTTTTACTCTTCTTATATACAGCGGCACATACACTTTTTTACAGTCACTTGGACTTATCGCTAACCAAGAAATTTGTGATAAATGTAAGCTAAGTAAGGTACCAGTGACAGAGAGAATGCTCTGTAACACTTAATTTGGGTTCCATATGGACCTGGTGACTTGCTTGTTTCCAGTGCTTTTAGCTTCTCCTCAATGCCAGGGATACCTATTTCTAAGTCCTTCTAAACATGAAATTTAAAACTACAGCTATCCATATGGTGTCTTCTATTAGCACACCAGATTATCTGATGAGTGAATGGATAGAAGTCTGCGGCCTGCTTAATGATTATATGTAGGACCAGAAGTTTCTTGATTTTTAGCAAGATCTTTGACTAAGATTTAACGATGGAAGTCATTCTGTCCTTCGCGCATCTATCTTTTCATAGACACACAAGTCTCTTTTGCACATACGTGCCAGTATTTCTCCAGAAAGAGATTGACGATCAATTTAAACTTTTCCCGTAGTTCCTCTATGTCCATCATGATGGAGGTAAATTACATTAGATTAGATTTACTTTCATTCCAATTGATCCATAGTGAGGAGGTCCTCCAGGATGTAGAACATGCCAGAAAAACAATAATACATGGCAAATATTTACAACTCAAACAAATAAGCTAATGTACCATTCCAGAGGTCCCAAGTGAAATGATCATCATTTTTTAATGAATACTATATGAAAGAATCATTTTACAAATGCTAATGCACTGCATTTAAAATAAAAAGTTTATTTATTTATTTATTAGGTAATAAATGTGTAATGCAACTACTATAATACTTATTTACAATGAACACATTACTGCACTGAAATGGTGGAGAAGTTATATTGCGCACACGCACACGCACACGCACACGCACACGCACACGCACACAAAAATCAGTTGGTTCTACTGAGAAATTCATCAATGGAGTAGAAGGAGTTGGCCACCAATAAATCCTTTAGGCTTCTCAAACTGAATTTCAATGGTTGTTAAGCTTTTTATGGCTGCTGGCAAGTTATTGAAAATGTGTGTTCCTGAATAATCCACACCTTTTTGTACAAGACTAAGTGACTTTAAATCCTTGTGTAGATTATTCTTATTTCTAATATTGATTCCATGAATTAAGCTGTTGGTTTGAAAAAGTGATATTTTTAATGACAAATTTCATTAAAGAATAAATATATTGGGAACCAGTAGTTAGTATCCCTAGTTCCCTAAACAGGCTTCTGCAGGATGTTCTTGAGTTCACACCACACATACTGCATGTTTTTGTGCCCGGAAAACTTCAGCTTGTCTTGATGAATTACCCCAAAAAATAATCCCATATGACATTATAGAATGAAAGTAAGCATAGTATGCCAGCTTTTTCATTTTTATATCCCCTATGTCTGACACAATTCGCATTGCAAATAGAGATTTGTTAAGATGCTTCAGCAGTTCTGTGGTGTGCTTTTCCCATTCACTCTAAGAAATTTAGAGGCTGTGGGTGTGACCTCTACTATGGCAGAGGAAACAGCTATGCAAAGGTCAGGAAGCAACGCCACTCCTTTCACCAGGAAAAGCAGTAGGCTGCTATTAAGACATTCCTAACTGAGTTAAGTATGGTCACTAGTGGAGAAGAGGTCGTCGTCTGTGATATGACAGTGAGCCATAGGGCTCAGCAAGCTGTTATCAGCAGGAACATCTGGGCAGCAATGTGCATAAGCAATGTCATCCTATGGAATCAGCAGGATAGCCATAACTGGCAGAGGCTACACACTACATCCAATGTATGGTAGCTCCATTTAGGTTGCTGGCTTGTCAAAGGTCGCAAAATGCAGCACAGGGAAGGGCGGTACTCAAATTGTAACAGCTGGCATGAATTACTTCGAAGGCATCTGCCCACATTGGGTGGTGATCAGCATTGACGGAAGCCTCTAGGATCTGGTGCATAGTGATGGAGATATTGGGCTGCCCCCATTCTTGGCTCGAATAGGTGTCCCACTAGAGAAGTGGACACCGAAAAAGGTAATCACCCAGAGGGAGACCAAGCAGTGCGAAAAGCCAAGTCGTCTGCATACAGTGACCAGCATTGGCAGTTTCCTGCACTACTGGAGATGAAATCCTTGACAGATGACTCTATACTTCATCTGGCACTGCAGCAGTTTCCACTTTGAAGTCTGCAGATAATGGGGCCAGTTGTGATTGGCATCATGTACACACTCCGGTAACTTTATGTACAGAGAAAGTACACTAGCCTGATTTGGGGGCACATTTATGACAGTCTGCTAGCCAGCAATTCTCCAATAGCAGCATCCACACCCGAGATGAGACAACAGACTGTAGCAGCCATGTGTCAGCATTCGTTCTGCTCTTCTTGTTTAGTAAGCCCTGAAGGACTAGTCGCAGCTGTAATATTGCCCAACGTCACCCTTCAGAGGTGCTGGCTAGCTTTTTGTGCATCATCAGCTTCCTGAATAAGCACTGCTGCACTCTGAATATATCTTTTTACTTCATAGTGTGTGGTCACCACAATGAGGCATCTCTCTCCCTATCACATATTTTTGTTCCATTGGCACCGTACAGTTCAATGCTCCAGGCTATGGCGTGGTGCAACAGAAGGATCCTAAAACTTTCTTATATTTCATTCCAGAATCAAAACTGTCCTAGCTTTCTTGATGGATTTATTTATTTCAATAAACATTGTCACTATTATATCACAATCACTAATCCCTGTGTAGGTCAGATCTTATTATGTTGTTGGTGTTATTTGCAAAATCTGTGTAAATTTATAGCATTGTAAGTGTGGAACTGTCAAACTACTGTCACATCGTAATAAAAAATTTATTTTTAACGTATCGACATCATTTACCATATTATTAGAACAGTGACAGTTACAAGACAGTCCACTAATGACGTAATGTGAATGTCACATCGATCTAGATATACTTGAAAATAGTGATGAAACTGAAACAGTCTCTCATGAATAAATATTATTTATTATAAGCAGCTATTTGGTGCATGTACTCTAATAATATTTTTGTACTGTTTTGGTCCCAGTTAAGCAGCACTTTTCCCCAAAAATTGAGCCATGAAAAATTAGGTTGTGGCTTATCTGTGCGACCCTACAAATACATACCAGTATATTTTCACCCCATAAACACTTCAGTCTCCTTAGTTCGAAATTTGCCAGAGTTTGGAAATTAATCATTGTTTATGAGATAACTGTGTAACCCTATTTAATTGTTGTTTCATTTATGTAGTGACTACAGTCATGCTCACAGTTTCCTTGTTTTATACAAGACGAAGTTTTTCTCAGTTAAAGACTACATCTTTGTCTTCACCAATGAGTGGCAACATCGAAAGAAAATCATCAAACTTTGGATTTTGCAAGTTACGATCATAGGTGTGCGCAAGGGGAGAGTGATGCACGAGGGGACACTTGCCCCTGCCCACCCATAATAATATAGAGTACAGAGCTTTCATCCATTACAAAATTCTTGTACGCTTCTGGAAGTGGTTTCTCGTTATTGTGCCAAAGCTCTTATTTGTAGCATTACATGAATGCAGAGGTAGAAATGGGGAGGTAGTGGTAAGGTGTTGGGTCGAAATTACTTTACACGTTTTACCAAAAAATAATTTATTACGTGAAGATTGTACTTTAATGCTGAAGCTCAAAATTAGTTTTCCTTCACAATTAAACGTCCCGTACCCTTACTTCATATTACAGTTCCTAATGACACGATGCTACAAGAGAAACACATAAACAGTTTAATGGCAATGCACAGAAAATCCAGCTCAACTAACAAGTTTTTAACACACTGTCTGCAACCAGGAAAAGAATGTTTCACAGAGCTTAGATAACAACTATGCAAATTAAAGCCTTAGTTCAAAAACTTAGCAGTGCTTTCTCAATTTTTGACAATCCGTTCTGGAGCGCTATCTTTCAGCCACTCTGCCGATTGGAGTGGTAGGCAAGCTCACCGAGCGGCCTCTTCTTGCAAGGAGAGCCCCCTACTTATTCTGTAAACATTACGGAAGCGATGTCGCACGGTTCTAGCGAACCGAAGCGGTGATGTCTGTTGTTCTCGCGCCAACCAATTAAAACCAAGCGGGCGTAGATCCGTGCATGCAGAATGAAATGTGCACAGCACCACGACCCCAAAGTAGCTAGCAGCTGACAGGCTCGCTATTCTTTGTAGTAATGAAAAGTGAGCTTAGCGTACAAAGTACTGCTCAAATTTCTATGAACACGTGTTTCTATGCTTACAAAGTAAATGTAGGGTATGTAACTGTTCTGGAAATTGTCATAGATGTCTTATTCTCATTCACATTGACATCTTGTTTTGGACTTTATGTTTCGAAATACGAGTTAGGAATGGTGTGCAGTACCGCATTGTACAAATATACGTATAAAAGCACCCGAAAAATTGTTTAAACGAGTGTTGGCTCTGAGCACTGAGACCTAACTTCTGTGGTCATCAGTCTCTTAGAACTTAGAACTACTTAAACCTAACTAACCTAAGGACATCGCACACATCCATGCCCGAGGCAGGATTCGAATCTGCGACGTAGCGGTCGCGCGGTTCCAGACTGTAGCGCCTAGAACCGCTCGGTCACTCCGGCCGGCTTAAACGAGTGTCAAAGAATAAGAAAATGCATAGACTGTGGCTGTAACTCGCTGCCAGAGATCTAAATGATGAAGTAGCCTACTTTCCTGTATGACGATTTGTGTCTTGAAAATAAAATCCAAATAACGCCATTTCGAGAGCATGTGGTGAGTGCAGCTATTGAAGTTCGTTGTAGTTTACAACATGCATCTGATGATACTGTCTAAAAATAGTATGGCGTAACTCTTGCATCTCTGACTACTGTTAAGGATTCAATCACAGCTAAATACGTGTGACAAGCAACCGTATAAAGATGATTGTTGCTAGTTTCCTTCGCAGTAATTTGTGTTCTTAGATTCCTGTCTAACCCCAAACTGGGAAGCCGCTACGTATTCGGAAAAAATGGCGAGTTATTTCTGACAAGAAAAAAAAAGTGTCACTGTCAGTTGTTTCACAAACAGCAGTTTCATCCTTCATTTTTTAAACATGCAGAACACACGAATTCGAAGACACTTGTTACTGAGAAAGCGCGCTCTTAGTTGAAAATAACAACGAATATTGCAGTGAAATACTTAACTTTGACGAATAACGAAGTCTCAAAACGTGTTACAAACACGAAGAGGAAAAAAAATATACTCAGAAGGATGCAGACCTACGGCCTCTTGCACAGTAGTCTGTTAGCCACGACAACTACAACAAAATGAGCGCTGTTTTCCTGGTAATTTTGATGGAGAGGGACTTCGCTGCCGAACAGTGCAGGCGCAATCCGTAAATCCTTAAAATTTTGGAAGGTTTCCACTATCAGGCTTCTTTTCCATTGTGACTTAAAACGTTATAAACGCTTTTCGATAGTTAATAACTAAACCATTTGCGGAAAAAAGTAAGCAAAGTCACGTAATTTCAGCCAACTCATGTCGTATACATAAGCAGAGAAGATGTCTTGAAATTTAATGATTTTTAAACTTAATTACATAAAAAAATAGCAAGTATTTTGTGAGAATGTTGACTGAAAATGTTTTATAATAATTTACAGTAACAATACAAAACATATTTCTAACAAAGGAAAAATAGTCTATTATGAACTCACTTTGCACTCTGATAAATCCAGGTGATTCTTCGTAAAGCAATCACTAAATCCGAAACTAAAACCACTCACTATCTCTACAGTAACAAAATCCAGCTGTAAACAAATCACATCGAACCAAAGGAGTGGCCATACCGAAACGCAAATATATTTTGGTACAGTTGTCAGAAAATCGGTAAAAAGTTTCAGAAGCTTACAGAACAGAACTTTGGCTAAAGAACCGAAAATGACGTGACTGCCGAGGCTAACTTACCGCACCGATCGGTATGAACGATACAGAAAAGGGCCCCAAAAGGAAGAACTTGCAGTTCCAATACATATTATCAAAACTTTTAAAAGTTTTTATGACAAAGTTCACTTCAGTGAACAGATTTTTAAAAGAGCAAGAGAAATTACATTACTTTGGCTTGTGAACACTTTAAAACTTAAGCTTGTATACACAAATACCAAATAATGTAATTCTCGCCCGCCCGGTTAGCCACGCAGTCTAATGCCCTGCTTCCCGAGCGGGAAGGCGTGCCGGACCCCAGCACGAATCCGCCCGGCGGATTAGTGTCGAGGTCCGGTGTGCCAACCAACCTGTGGATGGTTTGTAAGGCGGTTTTCCATCTACCCCGGCGAATGCAGGCTGGTTCCACTTATTCCGCCTCAGTTAAACTGTGTTGGCGATTGCTGTGCAAACACCGTTTCCATCTACGTGTACACCATAATTACCCTACCTCACAAACATTTGGGGCTACACTCGTCTGGAATGAGACGTTCCCAGGGGGTGCACTGCGGGACGAACTGCACAATAACCCTGGGTTCGCTGTGGGGCGGCGGTGGGGTGGGTGGACTGCTGTGGCCTGTTGTGGGGTTGTGAACCACTGAGGGCTACTGCAGGACGAAGCCTCTCCATCGTTTCTATGCATGCATGTAAATCTCAGGTACACAGCCCTTTGAAAAAGTATCTACCTAATGGAGCTGATGAATATAATTAGAAACAGTGGTAGTTCGATGAAAATAATAGTGATAGCTTAGAATTAAATAGTGATTTTCTGTAACTAACGCCAAGTAATAATTAACCTTGGCTGGCTTACAGCATAATAAATTAAAATTTTGACTAGCTTACAACACGATTACTTAAAAGCCTGGCCCCCAAAAAACATATGGATATAAGCCCCATTGGCAAATGGCTGCTTCCTGGGTTTTGAACCAAATATCAGTCATCAAGGTAGCCTTTGCAGTATGTTAACGATGAACAACATTTGTGTGCAAATACCTGACACACAGGTTTGTTACCACAAGCAACCAACATGACAAAAATATAAGGGTGGCACTTATACATGTGTTAAGTGCAATAGATACCGATTTGAATGTTCGCAAAACACGTCCAGTTTGAGGTCACAGCACTGTTCAAACGTTGACATTAGAATAAATATAACTCAGCTTTCAGGTGTAACCAGGGCGCAGAGAAAGTATACAGGTAAGTAGTACAAACATTCTCACCATTTTGTGGACGAATCGGTAGAAGAAAGTCACTGCCACTTAGCTTAGCTCTCTAAGCCAGCTAGAATTAACATGGTGGCAACAGGATAACAGAGTAAGAATAGCTGACAAGAGTCCCACAATAATCTCTCATAATCTCACTAGTTGATTGTAGGTTCCACAGAAGTTTACTCCACAGAATTCCAAAACAGTACACAGTCTCCTGATCTGCTCTTCAGGATGCTAATAGAGCCCTTCGAGACACATGTGGATGTAGCAATGGCAAGTTGGACCACCTTACTACACATACACAAGTAACAGCCACCTTAGACGCAGTACAACTGACTGCCCCGACACCTGTCGCCACTCGCGCCACCTTGCGGGGAGGCATCACACAATCCATGGCGCTACTTTCGAAGCGAAAACCACGGCCATGTGCACAAGCTCAAGTAGACTCCCGCTCACTGCACAAGAAATCCTCTGACGGGAACATTTCAAAAGAAGAGTCGAATTAGCCAAGAAGTTAGAAGGTGCAGCAAAACTTCGCAAAAGAATTTGATAAAAGCAAGCTGGATGACTCAGATAATGTGACATTAGAAGCAGTTGTACGACTTATTTTTGTATAAAAAGAATAGCAGTTTTCGAGGCTCAAAACACACACACACTTTTGCATAAAAAATTAGCAGTTTTCGAGACTCAAAAAACACCGGACCCACATGGGTATGATGCAAATGTCAAACTCTTAGTAATAATCCGTTACGCAAAGAGAAGATTTAATAAATACCTGTTAAAAGATTGGTTTAGACAAATCAATACATTGGACTACATTGGAAAATAAGCCATGAACTGCCTTTTCATCATCAAGGGCCAAAGCTGTGGTATATCCTGAACTTCAAGCTAGGGTCCTTACCTTCACACGCATAATATGTTTTAAAAACGCTATTTATTCACAAAAAGTAGAAAATACTTCTTTGGAGATTGAGGGTGACTGTAGAGAAGAGTTGCTGGTTTAATAAGGCATTTGATAACCTTATGAGCGTATACAGTGCTTGACTCCTTCATTTATGGCCATACAAAAGTCTCTCTATGGCATCAGTACTGTTTCAGAAAACTTCCTTCTATGACCCAATTATAACCACTGCTGGATTCCGACACACATGAGATTTGCAAACAATACAACTTGTCCTTTTTTGTTATTTGGTCTTTTAGTTTTACAACCAAAAGGTTTTCTACATTGAGGGTTATGTAATTAACTTCCGGGGTTGGTTCTTTCTCACTTTCTCCTGAGGCATTCGTATTGTAATTTTCATTTTCTTCGTTGCTATCACGAGACATTTCCAATTTCTCTTCTGATTCTGGGCAGGGGTAGAGGGCTGGGGGTAGAACCAACATTTTTTTATTTCTTAAAAAAACATTTTTTTTTAGATATGGAATAATACTAAGAAGTTATTGATCATAGATGTATTCCTTACCTTTTACAAGACATTCAACATAATACAAATGTAGGATATATCTTTGGCAAGTTAAGTTTCTAGTATCTTAAAAAAAAGCACATCATAAACTCTTAAAGCAAACAACAATACTCAGTAGCAAAATTAGCAGGATAAGACAGCTGACTGTCGCAGGCCTTAGAATTGACCCAGATGGTTAGGGAAACGTCATTATTGCCCACATTTACATTGAACTGCCAATACAGAGTCATAGTATAACTAACGCTGCATTTTGTCTCGGTTCGACCCATTGTATCACTTCATCTCAATTTATAGTGTTTCACTAGCACTGATACTGCCAGAAGATTTTACCGAGAACTCGTCGACGTCCACAGCAAAGCAATCGCAATTTGACGGTAGCGCTCATACTCTCTACACCAGCTTGGCAGCAGATTATGATGAGGTGAAAAGTATCTCATTAAGAACAAAGGGAAATGATAAAGGATTACTTGTATTGTGATGTAGGAAGTCACTCCAGAGGGAACATAGTTAACCCCACCCCCATGTTGTTGTGATACACTATGTGATCGAAAGTATCCGGACACCCCCAAAAACATACGTTATATGTTTTTCATATTAGGTGCATTGTGCTGCTACCTACTGCCAGGTACTCCATATCAGCGACCTCAGTAATCATTACACATTGTGAGAGAGCAGAATGGGGCGCTCTGCGGAACTCACAGACTTCGAACGTGGTCAGGTGATTAGGTGTTACTTGTGTCAACGTCTGAACGCGAGATTTTCACACTCCTAAATATCCCTAGGTCCGCTGTTTCTGATTTGATAGTGAAATGGAAACGTGAAGGAACACGTACAGTACAAAAGCGTACAGGCCGACCTCATCTGTTGACTGACAGAGACCGCCGACAGTTGAAGAGGATCGTAATGTGTAATAGGCAGACATCTGTCCAGATCATCACACAGGAATTCCAAACTGAATCAGGATCTTACAATGAAATGAATACCCCTAGCTGTATATAGGCGTTGAAAATGTGTGCCCTGACCGGTGGCTCGGATGGATAGAGTGTCTGCCATGTAAGGAGGAGATCCCGGGTTCGAGTCCAGGTCGGGTCACACATTTTCAACTGTCCCCGTTGACTTATCCATCTGAGTCACCGAGGACACAGAGGATAGGGCGACTGCAGGGATTTATCTCTATTTATCACTATATTCATAGTGCCCCAGCCCATTATATTCATTACTCACGGCTTTTTGGCGATTCCCGTAAGAGTTCGGGCACTGTTTGTCATCCGCACAGAAGAAGATGGTCAAATGGCTGGTGAGCCTTAACTATATATGTCCGAAAGAACAGATACCATCTATATACACAGGGTGTTACAAAAAGGTACGGCCAAACTTTCAGGAAACATTCCTCACACACAAAGAAAGAAAATATGTTATGTGGACATGTGTCCGGAAACGCTTACTTTCCATGCTAGAGCTCATTTTATTACTTCTCTTCAAATCACATTAATCATGGAATGGAAACACACAGCAACAGAACGTACCAGAGTGACTTCAAACACTTTGTTACAGGAAATGTTCAAAATGTCCTCCGTTAGCGAGGATACATGCATCCACCCTCCGTCTCATGGAATCCCTGATGCGCTGATGCAGCCCTGGAGAATGGCGTATTGTATCACAGCCATCCACAATACGAGCACGTAGAGTCTCTACATTTGGTACCGGGGTTGCGTAGACAAGAGCTTTCGAATGCCCCCATAAATGAAAGTCAAGAGGGTTGAGGTCAGGAGAGCGTGGAATTGGTCCGCCTCTACCAATCCATCGGTCACCAAATCTGTTGTTGAGAAGCCTACGAACACTTCGACTGAAATGTGCAGGAGCTCCATCGTGCATGAACCACATGTTGTGTCGTACTTGTAAAGGCACATGTTCTAGCGGCACAGGTACAGTATCCCCTATGAAATCATGATAACGTGCTCCATTGAGCGTAGGTGGAAGAACATGGGGCCCAATCAAGACATCACCAACAATGCCTGCCCAAACGTTCACAGAAAACCTGTGTTGATGACGTGATTGCACAATTGCGTGCGGATTCTCGCCAGCCCACACATGTTGATTACGAAAATTTACAATTTGATCACGTTAGAATGAAGCCTCATCCGTAAAGAGAACATTTGCATTGAAATGAGGATTGACACATTGTTGGATGAACCATTCGCAGGAGTGTACCCGTGAAGGCCAATCAGCTGCTGATAGTGCCTGCACACGCTGTACATGGTACGGAAACAACTGGTTCTCCCGTAGCACTCTCCATACAGTGACGTGGTCAACGTTACCTTGTCTGACGCTGACATTAGGGTTATCGTCAACTGCACGAAGAATTGCCTCGTCCAATGCACTTGTCCTCGTCGTTCTAGGTCTTCCCCAGTCGCGAGTCATAGGCTGGAATGTTCCGTTCTTACTAAGATGCCGATCAATTGCTTCGAACGTCTTCCTGTCGGGACACCTTCGTTCTGGAAATCTGTCTCCATACAAACGTACCGCGCCACGGCTATTGCCCCGTGCTAATCCATACATCAAATGGGCATCTGCCAACTCCGTATTTGTAAACATCGCACTGACTGCAAAACCACGTTCGTGCCGAACACTAACCTGTTGATGCTACGTACTGAAGTGCTTGATGCTAGTACTGTAGAACAATGAGTCGCATGTCAAGACAAGCACCGAAGTCAACATTACCTTCCTTTAACTGGGCCAACTGGCGGTGAATCGAGGAAGTACAGTGCATACTGACGAAACTAAAATGAGCTCTAACATGGAAATTAAGCGTTTCCGGACACATGTCCACATAACATATTTTCTTTATTTGTGGGTGAGGAATGTTTCCTGAAAGTTTGGCCGTACCTTTTTGTAACACCCTGCATATATATAGTTAAGGCTCATCGGCCATTTGACCATATTCTTCTGTGCAGATGCAAAAACAGTGACCGAACTCTTACGGGAATCGGCAAAAAGCCACGAGTAATTATTATTACACTGGGCAGGGACACTATGAATATAGTGCGGGGCAATACGTTGGGAATGTGGGTCTCACGGGAGGCGTGCCAGAGATAAGTCCCTGCAGTCGCACTATCCTCTTGTGTCCTCGGTGGCTCCGATGGATAGAGCCTCTGCCATGTAAGGAGGAGATCCCTGTTTTGATTCTCAGTTGGGGCACACATTTTCAACTGTCCCCGTTGACTTATATCAGCGCCTGTATGCAGCTAGGGGAAAAATGGTTGAAATGGCTCTAACCACTATGGGACTTAACATCTGAGGTCACAGTCCCCTAGACTTAGAACTACTTAAACCTAACTAACCTAAGGACATCACACACATCCATACCCGAGGCAAGATTCAAACCTGCGACCGTAGCAGCAGCGCGGTTCCATACTGAAGCGCCTAGAATCGCTCGGTCACAACGGCCGGCTGGCTAGGGGTATTCATTTCATTGTAATTTCATTCTAACGAGTTGCATGGTCACCGACGGTATCTGTTCTTTCGGAGATGTCCGAGAAAACAGATACCATCTTCATATATGCATCAGCATCCACTGCAAGTACTATGACAGTTAAGTGGGAGGTGAGAAAACTTGAATATCATGGTCGAGTGGCTGCTCATAAGCCACACATCACGCCGGTAATTGCCTTACGACGCCTCGCTTGGTGTAAGGAGCGTAAACATTGGACGATTGAACAGTGGAAAAAGTTTGTGTGGATTGACGAATCACGGTACACAATGTGGCGATCCGATGGCATGGTGTGGGTATGGCGAATCCCCCGTGAACGTCATCTGCCAGCATGCAAAGTGCCAACAGTAAAATTCGGAGGTGGTGGTGTTATGATGTGGTCGTGTTTTTCATGGAGGGGACTTGCTCCGACCGACACATCGATACCCCTCATCAGTGCGGCACTCTGTGAAGAATGGACTGCCATTCCCCAAGAAACCTTCCAGCACCTGATTGAACGTATGCCTGCGAGTGTGGAAGCTGTCATCAAGGCTAGGGGTGGGCCAACACCATATTGAATTCCAGCATTACCGATGGAGGGCGCCACGAACTTGTAAGTACTTTTCAGCCAGTTGTCCGGATACTTTTGATCACAAAGTGTACGTAAAACTTCGCCGAAGAGGAAATATCTGTGAGATGTCGGTAATTCGTTTCCAAGAAAGAGGGTGAACTGTGATGAATGAACGATGAACCACTTTTTGGAATCATAGACATGTGAAACATCCCCTTAGAAAAATAATACAAGACTGTGCTTAAACTGACACACAATATTTTTAGCGCAACGCAATCTGACTTTCAAAAATCCCTGCAAAAGAATGGCCCTGACTAACATTAACCTATACCTTTCACAAATCACTTAACTCACAAAAATCTTCGTTACTCAAGCTACAACAATACAGCGAGCACCACTACTGCCAGCTAAATAAAAGATTCAAACTACAGAAGGCACTAACTACTGATAGGCATAGTTAGCAATTGAAAGATGTTAATAGAGAACAAACAATGTATTTACCTTAACAGTCATAATATATATAGTAGTTCATGACATCCAGTGTTACAAATTTCAAAACTCCGCCATCTCTCTCCCCACATCCACCACTGCTGGCGGCTCACCTCCAGCTGCGCAACGCTACGCGCTGTTCACATCCAGCTGCCCACTACAATGGCAGACAACAATGCAAACTAGCCACAGACTGCACACAGCACAGCCAGTGATTTTCATACAGAGAGCGCTACGTGGCGGCGGCGTTACCATTATAAGAACCTAAACAGCCTACTTACATAGCCCCCATGCTCCCCACAAAAAATTTTACAAATTGTTTTGGGCACTGGGCAATACATATTTGTTAACATTTTTCATAATCGTAATTACAATAACAAAGAAATCAAATGCACACACTTATTGATACAATGTTGGTCAAAAGCTAAAATTTTCTCACAGTCCATAAAGATAGTCCTGATCATTCATCATAATAGTAATTACAGTTTTTTTCACAAAGTCTCATTAGTAAAAGATATTGCACATAGAAGTAGTGGATTTCCATGAAGTCTTGAAGACGCAGTGTTGTCCTTCCAATGGAAAGACAGTGCTGACTCTTGACATGCAGACAGGCAATGGGCCACAACAGAGCAAACCCACCGTAGAGTTAGTCGAAGTTGATGAATATTGGGAGGTAGGTCATCACAGAGTAGGCCCACTGTAGTCCTGGTAGAGATTACGGTATTGGTGGGTCATCAAAGATGCAGACCCACTGTAGTCCTTATAGAGATTATGGTATTGGTGGGCCACCAGAGATGCAGACCCACTGCAGTCCTTGTAGAAATAATGGTACTGGTGAGTCAGCAAAGGTGTAGACCCACTGTAGTCCTTGTAGAAATAATGGTATTGGTGGGTCATCAAAGATGCAGACCCACTGTAGTCCTTGTAGAGATGGCCAGCAGCCATCTGCTGTGACTGTGCAGGTGCACAATGACCATCGTAGAGTCTTGCAGAGAAGATAGCAAGTCTATAAACCACCACTTGTGCACGCACAAAGTTTTTTTTAAATATCCTTAGAACCAGCAATGCTGTTATCCAGTCCCTTGCTGAATTATTAACACACGTGCAAACACTAACAGTCACAACTTCTCTCATATTGTGCATATAGTATGACCAACAGAAATGTGTGCAGTGAAATGTAACTTACAAGTAGATAATTTGATGAACTGCTGTCAATTACAATTTTATAACATAAGAATACAATTACATAGGTACAAAATACATCATTAAAAACATAGTAATACAGATAACATTTGTAGTAATACAGGCTTTACAAAACAATAGAAATAAACATATACATCAGTGTTACAGGAATTATGAGATAAGTAGATACATAAAAGATCAGAATAACTTTTGAAACATCAACTTTGCACATAAGCATTAAAACAAAACAGAATAAATAATGTCTAAGCATATTTACAAGGTAAATAACATATTATTAATGCCAATTATATTTGAGGATAACAGTATTCCTCATCATAGTGAATGTAGCTTAGTATTAGAAGAAGAAAAAATTCTATGAAACTACACAGAGACAGGAAGAAAACAAATACACAAGGGTATACAAACACATAGTGGGATAACACAAAAGGAAAGGACAGGGTTTGTTTTCAGTGTAACATTTGGTACTGCAATCCAACCCAAAACTTCATTCCATAGATTTTTCGTCTTATTTCGATGTTTGCTCCAGCCAAAAAAATCCTATCCAAGCATGCTTTCTGTATTTTTCTCGTATAACCTCTCAGTGCATTTCTTCAAATTCATCGCAACTCATTCTCTTATAGGCTACCCCCTCTTAAGCTAACTTAAATCTACTGAGCTCAGATGCTAAACTAAGGGAAGAGGCAATGCAGCAGCACAAAACAATTAACATGAACAGCAATGACAAAAAAAAATTCAAATTGACAAAGTAAGCAACAATATTACAACTAATATAAGGCAATGAGCAGCAAACAAGAAAAATAAATCAGTAGTAAACTGGCTTAGAAGAGTAACACAAAGTCAAATTCAGTAACACTATGCCTGGCAAACAGCAGCAGCAAATGAAATAACTTATATCTAAACATGACATAGCACAAGCAGAAAAAAACATTACACTAAAGACAACAATGCAGACAAGGGAAATGTATATTCACATCTTAATGTCTATGTAATTAAAGTGGTGCACCACAAGAAGTTATTCTACAAAAAAAATTACCAAGTAGTTGAAAAGAAAATTCCGTATGCAATTCCTGTGAAGGGAAATGTTTTTGTGCTCCCCCATTTTTGGGAAATGTATTACAAAATTAGTATTTACTGGATCTGTAGACAGAAAATATTTATATTAGTACATCTATAAAATTCTATTTTAACCAATGCTGCAGTGCAGCTAGAAATTAGATATTAAAAAAAAAATGAAAATATGTACAAAGGAAGGCATGAAACATCATTCACTAGCCATATGGCATTTCATAAGGTAGTAAAAAATCTCTCAACTATAAAGACAGTAGTCATAATCAGGTGTATAGACATAAAATATTTCTCGTCATTTCGTTAGGCATTTCAGTAAATCATAAATTAAGAGCTCCACAGTGTCATCATATGTTTTCAAGTTTGAGCGTGTCGTATTTGGGATGCTTTCTACAAAGGAATGTCAATAGCGAGGATAAGGGCCTCCCTTTTTTTTTCTACCTGTGCCTCTGAAAACGCACACACTAATAGCTTTTTCTCCAGGCGTCTGATGCAGCTGGGTGCCCACGACGCATTATGTGCAGGTGGTCACTTAACTTTCTTCCGGAAATATTTACGACAGCAGTTTCCGCTACAGTGACAGTCTCATATACAAAATTTCATGGGTCGAGAATTTGCGTTGCAAATGTGTAGAAACAAAATCTTATGAATATAACAGTGCCCAAAAAATTTTCGCCGGCATTGTGATACATTCACGCATATACACACACATTTCATAACTCTTAAAGTACGATTCTTGGTTTCCAACATCCTTTTTCACAAGTCAGAGTCCCTAACCACTATTCATTACTCCTTACCTTATTACACATATATATATTCGTCAACACTTCTTCAATATTTCAACTTAATAAATATGTAGCATAATCAAATTCCTCATATAACATCGGCTTATTGATCATAAACATACCTCAGCAGCATAATACACATCATCGTCGTAAAAATAACATCATAACACCACAGTCAAATCTCAAAAACGTCGTAGCTTTCTGCAATAATTTCAAAACCTAAAGAAAATCCTCCGCTCATTTCAGTAGTGTCATCTACCTCAAACATACTTTAAAAATCATGATCTCATACCAAATACATCATTCAAAGCTCTTATAGTATCACAATGGTTCCGAAAAAAATATGAACAATTCACACAGCACAGACAAAATACAGTTTCATAAGTGTGAAGTTATCCCACTGTGTAATTGTGTAAACATGTGTCACTGATGTAAAAAAAGTTTATCTCTCAGTTAAATGATCAGATAACTGTGTAATTTATGTGTTAGAGGAATATGGAACCGATGTGTAAAGTTGTATAAGCAAATACCATATTAGCTAGGGCTCCTTGTGCTTGCCAAACACATGATACACAAAGTAGGCATGTACCCCCCTGAGGATTAATGTAATTATACCCTCAGTTGTTACAGATTACAAGAATGGAATGAAATATATTACGGAAAACCTTTTGTATCATTGTACTTCAAATATCTTTAAAAATAAATGATTTAAGTACAAAATTAATCACTCAAATACGTGTCCTGTAGCGCTAAATGTGCGTCTTGCTGTAAGATAATCTCTGTGGAAGTGTCATAGTTATTGTCCTCCGAAAGCTAAGTTCTGCAGAAGTCAATGTACTTACCTCATGATAAACAAAAGTGAAATGTTTTGCGTATAGATATCTTAGTTATTACGCTTATTGTTGTGATGAAGAAATTACTGTGCTGTAACATATTGCTGTGCTACGGAAAAGGCTGTCTCATTGTAGCTATAAGACAAAAGTTACTACTAAAACATGTTTTACTTTCCAGAATAATACAGAAAAACTGTGCAGATATGAAACAGAAACACCGCAAAAGCAACATTGTAAACTGTCACTCATTAGTAGCGTTGTGATAAAATCATGTAGCTGTCACATAAACTAACCACTGTGTCGTCTGTTCACTATAACAATGCATTCGCAATTACTTTTTTAAGTTACCTATGTTCTTGACTGGATAGTTAACTTCAAAACATTGTTGCATGTTAACAGTTTCTAAAGCATACTAGTAACGTGAAGTGAAACGTTTTATGGCAAAGACAAAGTTAAAAAGCAGATTATCTTTCAATAAACGGTTTTACATGTGAAATGTGGTGTAAACCTTTACTCTTCCTAGTACGCAGAGTTTCAACTTCAACGCAATTATCATGTGGTATACGTCGGTAAAGGATACTGGAATTTTTCTCAAGGTTAGCGTCTATGTTATTTTTCCCTGAGCCAGTGGGCGCACGTGGCTGCCTGCGGTGCGAGTCATTGCCTATTGTCTCTTTGTTGGCGCGCGTCGTTATTGGGATTTGGAGACCTAACTTCTACAATTTCACCGTGACGAGGGGGCCCTGCCCTGTTTAAATCCCGCCAGTTCTGTTGCAGTTCAGGTCTGTCGTTACGATCATATCGTCTGTCGTCATGTCGGTAGATTCCATAGTTTCTTTCTTGTCGGTCACGTGGTGGAGAATTTCTCCCTGAGTCGTAACTGCGCGCTGGACCGTTGCGTCTAAAGTTATTCTGTCTCCCTTAATAATAATTATTTTGGTTCCCATATTGTCTGTTTCTCTGATTGTCTCTGTGATAGTCATTACCGCGGAGAGGTGATCTTTCCCTGTAATTATTACTACTCTGCCAACGGTTATCATACGGGTGGTGTCTGTTTTGGTCACGATTTACGTTGTAAGAATAGCCTTGTCATGTCCATTTATTATTTCTGTCATCGCGGAATTGTGACAGATGTGACCTGTAATTGTTGTACTCCTGTTTTCGCGTTCCGCGATTGTCAGTGTCAATTTCCAATTCTTGTAACAGTCCCTGAAAAGCTTCAATGTCGTCTTTGCAACGTCCTGCTAAAATAATATGTCGTAAATGTTCAGCCAGTTTGATTAAGCAAATGTGGATGAGTTCTGAGGGGCTGTATGGGTTTGAAAGATACTGATTCTTATGCAACATGTCTTCAAAATATTTCATAAGACTGGAAAATTCAGATTGTTCGAAACGTTTCATCATTATGATGCTATGTTTTACTAGGTCTTGTGTAGCTTGAGACCAATACGCTGAGAGGAAGGCATGATAAAATTCTCCTTCACTGTGGCAATCGTGAATGACGGATCGCATTCTTACAGCTGGTTCATTCTCCAAGTAGCCACACATAAATTCTAACCTGTGCTCCAATGACCAGTTGGGAGGAAAACAATGAGAGAATTGATGGAGCCACGCTTGTGGACGAATGTCGTTGGCAGAATTCTTAAATCTTTTGAATTTACGTGTAGTAATGAACAGCTCATAGTCGAAATCATCGTGTCGGCGAGTCGCACATCGCTCATTGTTACTTCGTTTCGGCGGTTCCATCTCAAAATCCAATGCGCCTTGCCAATTTCTTTCATAATTTCCGAAGTGTCCTGTGTTATTATTTTGTGGTTGTTCCGTATTTCTATGTCCCTCTTCCCGTACTGGAGCGCGAGTGTCCTCTGAAATATGTAATTCTTATATTACCTGCATCAACTGATCTTGTACTTCCCGGATTTCTCTTTTGTACTGTGTATTGATTTGATTTTGATTTTGTTTGAATTTTCTAATTTGTTCATACTCTTCTGTGTCAGTGAAGGCTACAGGTCTTGTGTCATTCAGATCATCATCTACCTTTGTAGATAAGTTAGTGACCTGATCCGAAAGTTCGGCTACTTTCTGCGATAGTGAACACATTTCCTCAGTGTGTTTTTCTGAACCAAGTTTCAGAGTGTCCATTTGTGTTGAAATCGAATCTACTGTGTCCTTTAAGTTTTCCTGAGTTTTTGCAAGTTGTGTAACCGAATCGGTAGATGCAACTGAGTCAATTTTAGCCCACAAGGTCTCATGATTTTCATGAACAATGGTTTGCAGTTCTTTTATGGCTGCTTCGTGATACTGTAATGCATTTTCATGCCGCGAAAAAATAGGTTGAAAATGCTCACAAATTTGTGTTTTTACGCCATTACAGACTTTTTGGCATTTCGATTCAATGTTATGTAACTCAGTAGTTAAATCTTCACGTGTTTGTTCAAGTGTGGTGTCTAACTTCCGAAGATTTTGTTCCATTGTGTCTAACTGTTGCTGTGTTTGTCTCTGGTGTTGTTCCATTGTGTCTAACTTTTGAAGCTTTTGCTGTGTTTGTCTCTGATTTTGTTCCATTGTGTCTAACTTTTGAAGATTTTGTTCCATTGTGTCTAACTGTTGCTGTGTTTGTTTCTGGTGTTGTTCCATTGTGTCTAACTTTTGAAGCTTTTGTCCCATTTGTCTCTGATTTTGTTCCATTTGTTGCATTAATTGCAATAATAATGTATTAGTGTCTGGAATCTGTTTCTCTATGCTTTTTGGCAGTGCATTTTCACCGGCAACATTCACATTTTGACAAGCAGAAAATGTGTCTTGACTCATTTGAGAAAACGGTGAGGACCCAAAACCTAAGTCTACAGTATTTGCAATATTGTGTTCTGTCATTTCGGATTCCTGAGGCGAGCTGTTGCCGACCAATCGATCGATAATGCTTCCTTGTTCACTACCTGTTTCACTGTCTACACCATTATTTGCCGCCCGCACCAGCTCCCTATGCACAATTACCAAATTACTACTTCGAATGTCTGTTAATTCACTACACAGTGGTGCTGATAAGCTACGCTCGTCGTCACTATTATTTCTCAGTTTACTTTGAAGCCTAGTGTTACGTTTTTCACACGCCATTATTGTCACAATATTTCACACGGTAACACAGAAAAGCACAATTTGAAGAGCAAAAATAAGAGAACACATTAACATAGCACTGAAAATAATATGTAGTTAATTGCAAGCGCAGCTGCGAAATACTTGGTGCAAATCTACATGCATGCCACAACTGTTTTACTGTACAACAGTGAAAGACTGCAACTACAAAGGAGATTCTCTCTACAATTACGCACTAGCAATAAACAATAGCTACACTAATTACACAAACTACAAGAAAAAATCAGAATATTCCAGTGAGGTATCCTCGGCTAAGGGTCAACATATGAAACGTCCCCTTAGAATAATAATACAAGACTGTGCTCAAACTGACACACAATATTATTTAGCGCAACGCAATCTGACTTTCAAAAATCCCTGCAAAAGAATGGCCCTGACTAACATTAACCTATACCTTTCACAAATCACTTACCTCACAAAAATCTTCGTTACTCAAGCTACAGCAATACAGCGAGCACCACTACTGCCAGCTAAATAAAAGATTCAAACTACAGAAGGCACTAACTACTGATAGGCATAGTTAGCAACTGAAAGATGTTAATAGAGAACAAACAATGTATTTACCTTAACAGTCATAATATACACTCCTGGAAATTGAAATAAGAACACCGTGAATTAATTGTCCCAGGAAGCGGAAACTTTATTGACACATTCCTGGGGTCAGATACATCACATGATCACACTGACAGAACCACAGGCACATAAACACAGGCAACAGAGCATGCACAATGTCGGCACTAGTACAGTGTATATCCACCTTTCGCAGCAATGCAGGCTGCTATTCTCCCATGGAGACGATCGTAGAGATGCTGGATGTAGTCCTGTGGAACGGCTTGCCATGCCATTTCCACCTGGCGCCTCAGTTGGACCAGCGTTCGAGCTGGACGTGCAGACCGCGTGAGACGACGCTTCATCCAGTCCCAAACATGCTCAATGGGGGACAGATCCGGAGATCTTGCTGGCCAGGGTAGTTGACTTACACCTTCTAGAGCACGTTGGGTGGCACGGGATACATGCGGACGTGCATTGTCCTGTTGGAACAGCAAGTTCCCTTGCCGGTCTAGGAATGGTAGAACGATGGGTTCGATGACGGTTTGGATGTACCGTGCACTATTCAGTGTCCCCTCGACGATCACCAGTGGTGTACGGCCTGTGTGCCTCGGTCGTATGCAGTCCTGATTGTGGCGCTCACCTGCACGGCGCCAAACACGCATACGACCATCATTGGCACCAAGGCAGAAGCGACTCTCATCGCTGAAGACGACACGTCTCCATTCGTCCCTCCATTCACGCCTGTCGCGACACCACTTGAGGCGGGCTGCACGATGTTGGGGCGTGAGCGGAAGACGGCCTAACGGTGTGCGGGACCGTAGCCCAGCTTCATGGAGACGGTTGCGAATGGTCCTCGCCGATACCCCAGGAGCAACAGTGTCCCTAATTTGCTGGGAAGTGGCGGTGCGGTCCACTACGGCACTGTGTAGGATCCTACGGTCTTGGCGTGCATCCGTGCGTCGCTGCGGTCCGGTCCCAGGTCGACGGGCACGTGCACCTTCCGCCGACCACTGGCGACGACATCGATGTACTGTGGAGACCTCACGCCCCACGTGTTGAGCAATTCGGCGGTACGTCCACCCGGCCTCCCGCATGCCCACTATATGCCCTCGCTCAAAGTCCGTCAACTGCACATACGGTTCACGTCCACGCTATCGCGGCATGCTACCAGTGTTAAAGACTGCGATGGAGCTCCGTATGCCACGGCAAACTGGCTGACACTGACGGCGGCGGTGCACAAATGCTGCGCAGCTAGCGCCATTCGACGGCCAACACCGCGGTTCCTGGTGTGTCCGCTGTGCCGTGCGTGTGATCATTGCTTGTACAGCCCTCTCGCAGTGTCCGGAGCAAGTATGGTGGGTCTGACACACCGGTGTCAATGTGTTCTTTTTTCCATTTCCTTGGAGTGTATATAGTAGTTCATGACACCCAGTGTTACAAATTTCAAAACTCCGCCATCTCTCTCCCCACATCCACCACTGCTGGCGGCTCACCTCCAGCTGCGCAACGCTACGCGCTGTTCACATCCAGCTGCCCACTACAATGGCAGACAACAATGCAAACTAGCCACAGACTGCACACAGCACAGCCAGTGATTTCCATACAGAGAGCGCTACGTGGCGGCGGCGGTACCATTATAAGAACCTAAACAGCCTACTTACACATGTTGTATTCCTCAGTAAGTGAGCACCTTTTAAAGGTCTTCTCACACCTGAAATAAAGAATAAATCTTCTTCATTGAAGAGAGAGTTAGTCGTTATGTGTGGAGGTACACTTCAAAAGCCGGCCGGGGTGGCCGAGCGGTTCTAGGCGTTACAGTCTGGAACCGCGCGACCACTACGGTCGCAGGTTCGAATCCTGCCTCGGGCATGGATGTGTGTGATATCCTTAGGTTATTTAGGTAGTTCTAAGTTCTAGGGGACTGATGACCTCAGAAGTTAAGTCCCACAGTGCTCAGAGCCATTTGAACCATTTTGAACACTTCAAAACGGCAGGTTTTCGATGTTGTAAACTAGCCATTTTAAGAATGTCTACGAAAACCTTGTTCTCATTGGAATTTAGACAGGAATCATACACTCCTGATGATATTTAAAAATCATTTGTCACCGTAATGTGTGAGTGGATTCTCTCTTCATGCCGCGCGGTATTAGCCGAGTGGTCTAAGGCGCTGCAGTCATGGACTGTGCGGCTGGTCCCAGCGGAGGTTCGAGTCCTCCCTCGGGCATGTGTGTGTGTGTTCGTCCTTAGGATAATTTAGGTTAAGTAGTGTGTAAGCTTAGGGACTGATGACCTTAGCAGTCATGTCCCATAAGATTTCACACACATTTGAACATATTTTTTCTTTCTTCATGGGGCACAGTATCAACAGATTCTATTGTAGCCGGCTAAAAGTGTCCAGTGTCCTGTATGGTAGTGAGTACAATTATTCGAACAAGAGCGACCGGTGACAAAACAAACATCAGCAGTGAAGGTGACAATGACGACAGTGATTAGAAGTGTGATGTTTCTGTGTAATTTATCTCACAATTACTTGTGCATACTAAATTCAAGCCACCAATGTAGTTTCTTAAGGCAATAAATATTCTGGTGTTCTTAATTCTTCCGTTTTACTGCGTGTCACTGGAATATTTTTAACCACCATTTACGAGTAAAACAACTATAACTATTGTTTGAATTTGATTGTGAACAGTAGGCCTATCCACACTCTTTTAGCAATTGCATCATCTTAGAAAAGTAAATCCGCTTGTGTCCTTCTAGACATTAAGTAATTTTTATACCGAGATCAATACTATAAAGTGGGAGATTCTGTTCCCTTGCGATGGAAGGTTGTAATAATTTTCAATATTAATCTTCTTCTCTACATTTTTTATCCATAGTAAGCACATAGAACGACGAATATTTCTGAGGACAGTTGTTTGCACATGTATCAAAAACGAAAGGTAGCCTGTTTTAACTATTTAAGGTCCCTAAACGTCCTGTGCAATCGGAGGAAGACAGATATTGCATCTGAAATATTGGGACTTTTCCACCTTTGGAAAAACGACTCCGTGAATGGGAATGTTTTAATGACCATTATAAAATATAAAGTTCACCCCTTCTCGGAACAGATGTTCACCGCATACATTGCGATTATCCTCCTAGGTGGAGGGGGGAGTTTTTTCAGCTGGATAAACTCACTCAAAAGAAGACAGATGGTCCCAAGTGATTCAAACAAAATATCGGGCTTTCTGAATTCCATAAAAGGAGTGCCTCAGGGATTGGTGCTCAACCGATTTTTGTTCACTGTGTACGTCAAGGATCGGTCTATTCTGCTGCCTTTCAAAGTAGTTATGTTATGTGGAGACGGCCCTAGTGGGCGAGTGGTTCTAGGCGCTTCAGTCTGGAACCGCACGACCGCTACGGTCGCAGGTTCGAATCGTGCCTCGGGCATGGATGTGTGTGATGTCTTTAGGTTAGTTAGGTTTAAGTAGTTCTAAGTTCTAGGGGACTGATGACCTCAGCTGTTAAGTCCCATAGTGCTCAGAGCCATTTGAACCATTTGTTATGTGGCTGGTGTCGCATTTATCACTTCCTCTAAGGACCAACACCATGGAAGAAATGAAAGAACTTACAATGGAGGAGTCTTCTTGCTGGTTTCCGTCAAATAAATTAACATTAAACAATAGCAAAACCGAGAGTGCTATATTGCCTCTATATGATAATGACATGGCAATGACTCTGCCATTTTACTGGATGTCTTGGTTGTCATCAGATCAAAGTGGAACTCACTCACACACACACACACACACACACACACACACAAACAGACAGACAATTTATGCAGCAAATTAATCTGTGTGTTGTACCTACTCAAGAATTAAAAACCTATGTTCGTGCAAAAGCTACTCATTGCAGACTATGCCTTTCATACGCACATAAAGTATATTAAAATGAAGTGGGGTAACCTTACTGGAAGAGGAAGAGTTTTTCTTTGGCAAAAGAAAAAAAACTATTCGATGCATGTAAGGTCTAAGAGTCAACACACTTTGTAAAACGCATTTCACTGAAAACAGTTACTGCCCCAAGTGCCGATATGCGCACCAAGAACAGTTGCGATAAACATCATACTAAATCGAATATTCTCTCTTATAGATTTAGGGATGTGAACTCATTGATTATTCCCTGAAATACACAAAAAAAAACCTTTCTGCATGCAGGACAAATTATTATCAACAAATTAGGTAGTGGGATGAGGCAACTGAAGAGTAATAAGTTCATAAAAGCTATAAAATCCTACACTGTTGATGAATTTGTAAGTAGTGATGTAAGTGGTCCATTGATATAAATACTCTGAGGTGACAGAAGTCATGGGATACCTCACAGTCTCGTGTCAGATCTCCTTTTGTCCAACGTAGAGCAGTAGCTCGACGTGGCATGGACTCAACAAGTCGTTGGAAGTCCCCTGCAGAAATACTGAGCCATGATGCCTCTACATCAGTCTATAACTGCGAAAGCCATGCAGGCACAGAATTTTGTGCACAAACTGACATCTCGATTATGTCCCATAAATTTTCGATAGCGTACATGTTGGGCAATCTGGGTGGCCAGATCATTCGCTCAAACTGTCGAGAATGTTCTTCAAACCAATCGCAAACAATTGTGGCCTGGTGACATGGCGCACTGTCATCCACAAAAATTCTGTCGTTTGTAACGTCTCCTAGCAAAACACATATTATACGTGGTAAAAAAGGAGAAAAGAACAATTGAACTGGATGATTGTAATGGCGTGGACAAAGATTGTGTGAACTTTATGTAATAAAGAGAAACCATTATGTGCCATGTTTTATACTTGTATAGAATTATGTACCGATTTTTTTTAAAGATAATACCTGTGTCGGCGAGTACTGAACCGCCACAGACGGTACTTAATAAATATCAAACAAAGATGAGAATATGTCACAACGAGTATAAATACACTCCTGGAAATTGAAATAAGAACACCGTGAATTCATTGTCCCAGGAAGCGGAAACTTTATTGACACATTCCTGGGGTCAGATACATCACATGATCACACTGACAGAACCACAGGCACATAAACACAGGCAACAGAGCATGCACAATGTCGGCACTAGTACAGTGTATATCCACCTTTCGCAGCAATGCAGGCTGCTATTCTCCCATGGAGACGATCGTAGAGATGCTGGATGTAGTCCTGTGGAACGGCTTGCCATGCCATTTCCACCTGGCGCCTCAGTTGGACCAGCGTTCGAGCTGGACGTGCAGACCGCGTGAGACGACGCTTCATCCAGTCCCAAACATGCTCAATGGGGGACAGATCCGGAGATCTTGCTGGCCAGGGTAGTTGACTTACACCTTCTAGAGCACGTTGGGTGGCACGGGATACATGCGGACGTGCATTGTCCTGTTGGAACAGCAAGTTCCCTTGCCGGTCTAGGAATGGTAGAACGATGGGTTCGATGACGGTTTGGATGTACCGTGCACTATTCAGTGTCCCCTCGACGATCACCAGTGGTGTACGGCCTGTGTGCCTCGGTCGTATGCAGTCCTGATTGTGGCGCTCACCTGCACGGCGCCAAACACGCATACGACCATCATTGGCACCAAGGCAGAAGCGACTCTCATCGCTGAAGACGACACGTCTCCATTCGTCCCTCCATTCACGCCTGTCGCGACACCACTTGAGGCGGGCTGCACGATGTTGGGGCGTGAGCGGAAGACGGCCTAACGGTGTGCGGGACCGTAGCCCAGCTTCATGGAGACGGTTGCGAATGGTCCTCGCCGATACCCCAGGAGCAACAGTGTCCCTAATTTGCTGGGAAGTGGCGGTGCGGTCCACTACGGCACTGTGTAGGATCCTACGGTCTTGGCGTGCATCCGTGCGTCGCTGCGGTCCGGTCCCAGGTCGACGGGCACGTGCACCTTCCGCCGACCACTGGCGACGACATCGATGTACTGTGGAGACCTCACGCCCCACGTGTTGAGCAATTCGGCGGTACGTCCACCCGGCCTCCCGCATGCCCACTATATGCCCTCGCTCAAAGTCCGTCAACTGCACATACGGTTCACGTCCACGCTATCGCGGCATGCTACCAGTGTTAAAGACTGCGATGGAGCTCCGTATGCCACGGCAAACTGGCTGACACTGACGGCGGCGGTGCACAAATGCTGCGCAGCTAGCGCCATTCGACGGCCAACACCGCGGTTCCTGGTGTGTCCGCTGTGCCGTGCGTGTGATCATTGCTTGTACAGCCCTCTCGCAGTGTCCGGAGCAAGTATGGTGGGTCTGACACACCGGTGTCAATGTGTTCTTTTTTCCATTTCCTTGGAGTGTATATAGTAGTTCATGACACCCAGTGTTACAAATTTCAAAACTCCGCCATCTCTCTCCCCACATCCACCACTGCTGGCGGCTCACCTCCAGCTGCGCAACGCTACGCGCTGTTCACATCCAGCTGCCCACTACAATGGCAGACAACAATGCAAACTAGCCACAGACTGCACACAGCACAGCCAGTGATTTCCATACAGAGAGCGCTACGTGGCGGCGGCGGTACCATTATAAGAACCTAAACAGCCTACTTACACATGTTGTATTCCTCAGTAAGTGAGCACCTTTTAAAGGTCTTCTCACACCTGAAATAAAGAATAAATCTTCTTCATTGAAGAGAGAGTTAGTCGTTATGTGTGGAGGTACACTTCAAAAGCCGGCCGGGGTGGCCGAGCGGTTCTAGGCGTTACAGTCTGGAACCGCGCGACCACTACGGTCGCAGGTTCGAATCCTGCCTCGGGCATGGATGTGTGTGATATCCTTAGGTTATTTAGGTAGTTCTAAGTTCTAGGGGACTGATGACCTCAGAAGTTAAGTCCCACAGTGCTCAGAGCCATTTGAACCATTTTGAACACTTCAAAACGGCAGGTTTTCGATGTTGTAAACTAGCCATTTTAAGAATGTCTACGAAAACCTTGTTCTCATTGGAATTTAGACAGGAATCATACACTCCTGATGATATTTAAAAATCATTTGTCACCGTAATGTGTGAGTGGATTCTCTCTTCATGCCGCGCGGTATTAGCCGAGTGGTCTAAGGCGCTGCAGTCATGGACTGTGCGGCTGGTCCCAGCGGAGGTTCGAGTCCTCCCTCGGGCATGTGTGTGTGTGTTCGTCCTTAGGATAATTTAGGTTAAGTAGTGTGTAAGCTTAGGGACTGATGACCTTAGCAGTCATGTCCCATAAGATTTCACACACATTTGAACATATTTTTTCTTTCTTCATGGGGCACAGTATCAACAGATTCTATTGTAGCCGGCTAAAAGTGTCCAGTGTCCTGTATGGTAGTGAGTACAATTATTCGAACAAGAGCGACCGGTGACAAAACAAACATCAGCAGTGAAGGTGACAATGACGACAGTGATTAGAAGTGTGATGTTTCTGTGTAATTTATCTCACAATTACTTGTGCATACTAAATTCAAGCCACCAATGTAGTTTCTTAAGGCAATAAATATTCTGGTGTTCTTAATTCTTCCGTTTTACTGCGTGTCACTGGAATATTTTTAACCACCATTTACGAGTAAAACAACTATAACTATTGTTTGAATTTGATTGTGAACAGTAGGCCTATCCACACTCTTTTAGCAATTGCATCATCTTAGAAAAGTAAATCCGCTTGTGTCCTTCTAGACATTAAGTAATTTTTATACCGAGATCAATACTATAAAGTGGGAGATTCTGTTCCCTTGCGATGGAAGGTTGTAATAATTTTCAATATTAATCTTCTTCTCTACATTTTTTATCCATAGTAAGCACATAGAACGACGAATATTTCTGAGGACAGTTGTTTGCACATGTATCAAAAACGAAAGGTAGCCTGTTTTAACTATTTAAGGTCCCTAAACGTCCTGTGCAATCGGAGGAAGACAGATATTGCATCTGAAATATTGGGACTTTTCCACCTTTGGAAAAACGACTCCGTGAATGGGAATGTTTTAATGACCATTATAAAATATAAAGTTCACCCCTTCTCGGAACAGATGTTCACCGCATACATTGCGATTATCCTCCTAGGTGGAGGGGGGAGTTTTTTCAGCTGGATAAACTTACTCAAAAGAAGACAGATGGTCCCAAGTGATTCAAACAAAATATCGGGCTTTCTGAATTCCATAAAAGGAGTGCCTCAGGGATTGGTGCTCAACCGATTTTTGTTCACTGTGTACGTCAAGGATCGGTCTATTCTGCTGCCTTTCAAAGTAGTTATGTTATGTGGAGACGGCCCTAGTGGGCGAGTGGTTCTAGGCGCTTCAGTCTGGAACCGCACGACCGCTACGGTCGCAGGTTCGAATCGTGCCTCGGGCATGGATGTGTGTGATGTCTTTAGGTTAGTTAGGTTTAAGTAGTTCTAAGTTCTAGGGGACTGATGACCTCAGCTGTTAAGTCCCATAGTGCTCAGAGCCATTTGAACCATTTGTTATGTGGCTGGTGTCGCATTTATCACTTCCTCTAAGGACCAACACCATGGAAGAAATGAAAGAACTTACAATGGAGGAGTCTTCTTGCTGGTTTCCGTCAAATAAATTAACATTAAACAATAGCAAAACCGAGAGTGCTATATTGCCTCTATATGATAATGACATGGCAATGACTCTGCCATTTTACTGGATGTCTTGGTTGTCATCAGATCAAAGTGGAACTCACTCACACACACACACACACACACACACACACACAAACAGACAGACAATTTATGCAGCAAATTAATCTGTGTGTTGTACCTACTCAAGAATTAAAAACCTATGTTCGTGCAAAAGCTACTCATTGCAGACTATGCCTTTCATACGCACATAAAGTATATTAAAATGAAGTGGGGTAACCTTACTGGAAGAGGAAGAGTTTTTCTTTGGCAAAAGAAAAAAAACTATTCGATGCATGTAAGGTCTAAGAGTCAACACACTTTGTAAAACGCATTTCACTGAAAACAGTTACTGCCCCAAGTGCCGATATGCGCACCAAGAACAGTTGCGATAAACATCATACTAAATCGAATATTCTCTCTTATAGATTTAGGGATGTGAACTCATTGATTATTCCCTGAAATACACAAAAAAAAACCTTTCTGCATGCAGGACAAATTATTATCAACAAATTAGGTAGTGGGATGAGGCAACTGAAGAGTAATAAGTTCATAAAAGCTATAAAATCCTACACTGTTGATGAATTTGTAAGTAGTGATGTAAGTGGTCCATTGATATAAATACTCTGAGGTGACAGAAGTCATGGGATACCTCACAGTCTCGTGTCAGATCTCCTTTTGTCCAACGTAGAGCAGTAGCTCGACGTGGCATGGACTCAACAAGTCGTTGGAAGTCCCCTGCAGAAATACTGAGCCATGATGCCTCTACATCAGTCTATAACTGCGAAAGCCATGCAGGCACAGAATTTTGTGCACAAACTGACATCTCGATTATGTCCCATAAATTTTCGATAGCGTACATGTTGGGCAATCTGGGTGGCCAGATCATTCGCTCAAACTGTCGAGAATGTTCTTCAAACCAATCGCAAACAATTGTGGCCTGGTGACATGGCGCACTGTCATCCACAAAAATTCTGTCGTTTGTAACGTCTCCTAGCAAAACACATATTATACGTGGTAAAAAAGGAGAAAAGAACAATTGAACTGGATGATTGTAATTGCGTGGACAAAGATTGTGTGAACTTTATGTAATAAAGAGAAACCATTATGTGCCATGTTTTATACTTGTATAGAATTATGTACCGATTTTTTTTAAAGATAATACCTGTGTCGGCGAGTACTGAACCGCCACAGACGGTACTTAATAAATATCAAACAAAGATGAGAATATGTCACAACGAGTATAAATACACTCCTGGAAATTGAAATAAGAACACCGTGAATTCATTGTCCCAGGAAGGGGAAACTTTATTGACACATTCCTGGGGTCAGATACATCACATGATCACACTGACAGAACCACAGGCACATAGACACAGGCAACAGAGCATGCACAATGTCGGCACTAGTACAGTGTATATCCACCTTTCGTAGCAATGCAGGCTGCTATTCTCCCATGGAGACGATCGTAGAGATGCTGGATGTAGTCCTGTGGAACGGCTTGCCATGCCATTTCCACCTGGCGCCTCAGTTGGACCAGCGTTCGTGCTGGACGTGCAGACCGCGTGAGACGACGCTTCATCCAGTCCCAAACATGCTCAATGGGGGACAGATCCGGAGATCTTGCTGGCCAGGGTAGTTGACTTACACCTTCTAGAGCACGTTGGGTGGCACGGGATACATGCGGACGTGCATTGTCCTGTTGGAACAGCAAGTTCCCTTGCCGGTCTAGGAATGGTAGAACGATGGGTTCGATGACGGTTTGGATGTACCGTGCACTATTCAGTGTCCCCTCGACGATCACCAGTGGTATACGGCCAGTGTAGGAGATCGCTCCCCACACCATGATGCCGGGCGTTGGCCCTGTGTGCCTCGGTCGTATGCAGTCCTGATTGTGGCGCTCACCTGCACGGCGCCAAACACGCATACGACCATCATTGGCACCAAGGCAGAAACGACTCTCATCGCTGAAGACGACACGTCTCCATTCGTCCCTCCACTCACGCCTGTCGCGACACCACTTGAGGCGGGCTGCACGATGTTAGGGCGTGAGCGGAAGACGGCCTAACGGTGTGCGGGACCGTAGCCCAGCTTCATGGAGACGGTTGCGAATGGTCCTCGCCGATACCCCAGGAGCAACAGTGTCCCTAATTTGCTGGGAAGTGGCGGTGCGGTCCCCTACGGCACTGCGTAGGATCCTACGGTCTTGGCGTGCATCCGTGCGTCGCTGCGGTCCGGTCCCAGGTCGATGGGCACGTGCACCTTCCGCCGACCACTGGCGACAACATCGATGTACTGTGGAGACCTCACGCCCCACGTGTTGAGCAATTCGGCGGTACGTCCACCCGGCCTCCCGCATGCCCACTATACGCCCTCGCTCAAAGTCCGTCAACTGCACATACGGTTCACGTCCACGCTGTCGCGGCATGCTACCAGTGTTAAAGACTGCGATGGAGCTCCGTATGCCACGGCAAACTGGCTGACACTGACGGCGGCGGTGCACAAATGCTGCGCAGCTAGCGCCATTCGACGGCCAACACCGCGGTTCCTGGTGTGTCTGCTGTGCCGTGCGTGTGATCATTGCTTGTACAGCCCTCTCGCAGTGTCCGGAGCAAGTATGGTGGGTCTGACACACCGGTGTCAATGTGTTCTTTTTTCCATTTCCAGGAGTGTAATTTTCAGTAACCTTTTCAATAACTGTAAGGTAAGGAAGATATGTTGAACTTTACAGCGAGTTGCAGTAACGAAACAATATTCCTTTAATAGAAAGCCAGATCCAGAATAATAAGAACATAATATATTTTGTTTTGTTGAAAATTAATGATGCAAAGGAAGTCAGAGCACAGCATCCCTAAAAAGTATTTCAGGGCCCCTTTCGTAGCAACATATTTTATCTCATATGTTAGTTGTTACGCGAGCAATAACAAAGCAGAAACGCAGCGAAACGTTGTTTGGGAATATGAATTCCATGAATGGCTGCACATGGTCTCGAAGTAGCCGAACATAACCAGGGCCAAGTACGTTCCACGCAAACACTGCCCACACCATTGTGGAGCCACCACCAGCTTGCATAGTGCCTTGTCGACAATTTTGGTCCATGCCTTGGTAGAGCCTGCGCCACACTGGGACCCTATCATCAGTTGTTACGAAATGAAATTGGTACTCATCTGATCAGGCCACGCCGGGAGGGATTAGCCGAGTTCCGGCACGGTAGCTCAGCGTGTTCGGTCAGAGAGCTGGTTGGCCTCTGTAATAAAACAAAACTGAGTGGAAGGATCAACAAAACGAACTTCAACGAATGTCATGTTACGTCCGCAACAATCAAGCCCAACGATAAAAAAAAAAAAAAACTGTCTAAGGCGCTACAGTCATGGACTGCGTGGCTGGTCCCGGCGGATGTTCGAGTCCTCCCTCGGGCATGGGTGTGCGTGTTTGTCCTTAGGATAATTTAGGCTAAGTAGTGTGTACGCTTAGGGACTGATGACCTTAGCAGTTAAGTCCCCCAAGATTTCACACACATCTCTTTTTTTTTTTTTTTTTAATCATGCCACGGTTTACCATTCGTCTAGGGGCCGAGGTCGGCAACCTGCGGCTCGCGAGCCACAGTGGCTCTTTGGATGTGAAGCTGCGGCTCTTTAGTTCCATACGCAGATATTATTTATTTTATAAGAAAACACTTAACGAGGATTAGGCACCATTTCTATACCTCGCAATCAGCCCGTTGTTCTCGCTTTTCACCGCACCCCTCCCCCGTGACACTTGTCGCTGTCTCACCGCGATAAGCACGTTCTGAGTTCTGACAAATCCGTTCACGCCAGTCCGCGATCACCGCACGCGGGAGGCGACCACAGTGAGACAAACACTGTTTCGGGTCTGAATTATTCATTTTAATAATTCAATTATTGGAGAATTATTTATTCTATCAAGGTAAGTATTTTTAATTGGGAAATATCGATGTAAAATGTTTTTTGACGGATTATATTTTAAAGCCCAGCTTTTCGTATGCATTTACGTAAGTATACGTTGACATAGTAAATAATTGAGAAACTTGTCATCTGCTGTTTTGGATACCTGAATAATGATTTTAAAAATTCTTTATCACAGCTTCACCGTAAGCATGGCATCTACTTAAAAAAAAAAAAAAAAAAAGAAAGAGAGAGAGAGAGAGAGAGAGAAACTGAAGAAGAGCATCGAGAATTCAATCGGGATTGGAAGGAGTCGTTCGCTTTCATATGCAACTCAGATGGCCTTTCGACTTGTCTCATTTGCCACGAAAAACTTGCACACAATTGGAAATCAAATTTAGAGAGACACTTCACTACAAAACATACGCAGTTTGCTAGTAAATATCCAGCCTTCGAAGAACGAAAAAAAGCTGTCGACGAGCTCCAGAAACGAGTACAGCAATCAAGTTCCATGTTAAATAACTGGGCGGAATCTACAAGTAATGTTAATCTGGCAAGCTTCGTAGTATCACTAGAAATTAGAAAAAAGGCAAACCATTCACAGATGGCGAGTATGTCAAAGATTGCTTCATACTGTAAGTAGGCTGTTTATGTTTTCTCTATGTAAGTTTGCTGTTTATATTTTCTTATTGGCAACGTTACGTAGCACTCTGTATGAAAATCACTGGCTGTGCTGTGTGCAGCCTGTGGCTAATTTGCATTGTTGTCTGCCATTGTTGTCATGAACTGCTATAGCTGGATGTGAACAGCGCGTAGCGTTGCGCAGTTGGAGGTGAGCCGCCAGCAGTGGTGGATGTGGGGAGAGAGATGGCGAAGTTTCGTAATTTGTCATGAACTGCTACATATATTATGACTATTAAGGTAAATACATTGTTTGTTCTCTATTCAAATCTTCCATTTGATAACCATCCCTATCAGTAGTTAGTGCCTTCAGTAGTTTGAATCTGTTATTTAGCTGGCAGTAGTGGCGCCCGCCGTATTGCAGTAGTTCGAGTAACGGAGATTTTTGTGAGGTAAGTGATTTGTGAAAGGTATAGTTTAATGTTACTCAGGGCCATTCTTTTGCAGGGATCTTTGATAGTCAGATTGCGTTGCGCTAAATAATATTGTGTGTCAGGTTAAGCATAGTCTTGTATAAATTGTTCTAAGGGGACGTTTCATATGTCGACCCTTAGCCGAGGATACCTCACTGGAATCTTCTGATTTTTCTTGTGTTGTTGTGGTCTTCAGTCCTGAGACTGGTTTGATGCAGCTCTCCATGCTACTCTATCCTGTGCAAGCTTCTTCATCTCCCAGTACCTACTGCAACCTACATCCTTCTGAATCTGCTTAGTGTATTGATCTCTTGGTCTCCCTCTACGAGTTTTACCCTCCACGCTGCCCTCCAATGCTAAATTTGTGATCCCCCGATGCCTCAGAACATGTCCTACCAACCGATCCCTTCTTATAGTCAAGTTGTGCCACAAACTTCTCTTCCCCCCAATTCTTTTCAATACCTCCTCACTAGTTATGTGATCTATCCATCGAATCTTCAGCATTCTTCTGTAGCACCACATTTCGAAAGCTTCTAATCTCTTCTTGTCCAAACTAGTTATCGTCCATGTCTCACTTCCATACATGGCTACACTCCATACAAATACTTTCAGAAACGACTTCCTGACACCTAAATCTATATTCGATGTTAACAAATTTCTCTTCTTGAGAAACGCTTTCCTTGCCATTGCCAGTCTACATTTTATATCCTCTCTACTTCGACCATCATCGGTTATTTTACTCCCTAAATAGCAAAACTCCTTTACTACTTTAAGTGTCTCATTTCCTAATCTAATTCTCTCGCCATCACCCGACTTAATTTGACTACATTCCATATCCTCGTTTTGCTTTTGTTGATGTTCATCTTATATCCTCCTTTCAAGACACTGTCCATTCCGTTCAACTGCTCTTCCAAGTCCTTTGCTGTCTCTGACAGAATTACAATGTCATCGGCGAACCTCAAAGTTTTTACTTCTTCTCCATGAATTTTAATACCTACTCCGAATTTTTCTTTTGTTTCCTTTACTGCTTGCTCAATATAAAGATTGAATAACATCGGGGAGAGGCTACAACCCTGTCTCACTCCTTTCCCAACCACTGCTTCCCTTTCATGCCCCTCGACTCTTATAACTGCCATCTGGTTTCTGTACAAATTGTAAATAGCCTTTCGCTCCCTGTATTTTACCCCTGCCACTTTCAGAATTTGAAAGAGAGTATTCCAGTCAACATTGTCAAAAGCTTTCTCTAAGTCTACAAATGCTAGAAACGTAGGTTTGCCTTTTCTTAATCTTTCCTCCAAGATAAGTCGTAAGGTCAGTATTGCCTCACGTGTTCCAACATTTCTACGGAATCCAAACTGATCTTCCCCGAGGTCGGCTTCTACCAGTTTTTCCATTCGTCTGTAAAGAATTCGCGTTAGTATTTTGCAGCTGTGACTTATTAAACTGATAGTTCGGTAACTTTCACATCTGTCAACACCTGCTTTCTTTGGGATTGGAATTATTATATTCTTCTTAAAGTCTGAGGGTATTTCGCCTGTCTCATACATCGTGCTCACCAGATGGTAGAGTTTTGTCATGACTGGCTCTCCCGAGGCCATCAGTAGTTCTAATGGAATGTTGTCTACTCCCGGGGCCTTGTTTTGACTCAGGTCTTTCAGTGCTCTGTCAAACTCTTCACGCAGTATCTTATCTCCCATTTCATCTTCATCTACATCCTCTTCCATTTCCATAATATTGTCCTCAAGTACATCGCCCTTGTATAAACCCTCTATATACTCCTTCCACCTTTCTGCTTTCCCTTCTTTGCTTATAACTGGGTTGCCATCTGAGCTCTTGATATTCATACAAGTGGTTCTCTTCTCTCCAAAGGTCTCTTTAATTTTCCTGTAGGCAGTATCTATCTTACCCCTAGTGAGACAAGCCTCTACATCCTTACATTTGTCCTCTAGCCATCCCTGCTTAGCCATTCTGCACTTCCTGTCGATTTCATTTTTGAGACGTTTGTATTCCTTTTTGCCTGCTTCATTTACTGCATTTTTATATTTTCTCCTTTCATCAATTAAATTCAATATTTCTTCTGTTACCCAAGGATTTCTATTAGCCCGCGTCTTTTTACCTACTTGATCGTCTGCTGCCTTCACCACTTCATCCCTCAGAGCTACCCATTCTTCTTCTATTGTATTTCTTTCCCCCATTCCTGTCAATTGTTCCCTAATGCTCTCCCTGAAACTCTCTACAACCTCTGGTTCTTTCAGTTTATCCAGGTCCCATCTCCTAAAATTCCCACCTTTTCGCAATTTCTTCAGTTTCAATCTGCAGTTCATAACCAATAGATTGTGGTCAGAATCTACATCTGCCCCAGGAAATGTCTTACAATTTAAAACCTGGTTCCTAAATCTCTGTCTTACCATTATATAATCTATCTGAAACCTGTCAGTATCTCCAGGCTTCTTCCATGTATACAGCCTCCTTTCATGATTCTTGAACCAAGTGTTAGCTATGATTAAGTTATGCTCTGTGCAAAATTCTACAGGGCGGCTTCCTCTTTCATTCCTTCCCCCCAGTCCATATTCACCTACTATGTTTCCTTCTCTCCCTTTTCCTACTGACGAATTCCAGTCACCCATCACTATTAAATTTTCGTCTCCCTTCACTACCTGAATAATTTCTTTTATCTCGTCATACATTTCATCTATTTCTTCATCATCTGCAGAGGTAGTTGGCATATAAACTTGTACTACTGTAGTAGGCATGGGCTTTGTGTCTATCTTGGCCACAATAATGCGTTCACTATGCTGTTTGTAGTAGCTAACCCGCACTCCTATTTTTTTATTCATTATTAAACCTACTCCTGCATTACCCCTATTTGATTTTGTATTTATAACCCTGTAATCACCTGACCAAAAGTCTTGTTCCTCCTGCCACCGAACTTCACTAATTCCCACTATATCTAACTTTAACCTATCCATCTCCCTTTTTAAATTTTCTAACCTACCTGCCCGATTAAGTGATCTGACATTCCACGCTCCGATCCGTAGAACACCAGTTTTCTTTCTCCTGATAACGACGTCCTCTTGAGTGTAGTTTGTGTATTTAGCGTAGATTTTGTTTATTGCTAGCGCGTAATTGTAGAGAGAATCTCCTTTGTAGTTGCAGTCTTTCATTGTTGTACTGTAAAACAGTTGTGGCATGCATGTAGATTTGCACCAAGTATTTTGCAGCTGCAATTAACTAGATATTATTTTCAGTGCTATGTTAATGTGTTCTCCTATTTTTGCACTTCAAATTGTGCTTTTCTGTGTTATCGTGTGAAATATTGTGACAATAATGGCGTGTGAAAAACATAACACTAGGCTCCAAACTAAACTGAGAAATAATAGTGACGACGAGCGTAGCTTATCAGCGCCGCCGAGTAATGAATTTACTAATGTTCAAAATAGTAATTTGGTAACTGTGCACAGGGAAATGGAGCGTGCGTCAAATAATGGTGTAGACAGTGAAACAGGTAGTGAACAGGGAAGCATTATCGATCGATCGGTCGGGAACAGCTCGCCTCAGGAATCGGGAATGACAGAAGACAATATTGCAAATACTGCAAACTCAGGTTTTGGGTTCTCACCGTTTTTTCAAATGAGTCAAGACACATTTTCCGCTTGTCAAAATGTGAATGTTGCCGGTGCAAATTCACTGCCGAAAAGCACTGAGGAACATGTTTCAGACACCAATGCATTGTTATTACAATTAATACAACAAATGGGACAAACACAGCAAAAGCTTCAAAAGTTAGACACAATGGAACAAAATCAGAGACAAACACAGCAACAGTTAGACACAATGGAACAAAATCTTCAAAAGTTAGACACAATGGAACAAAAGCTTCAAAAGTTACATTCAGTGGAACATAAGCTTGAACAAACACGTGAAGATTTAACTACTGAGTTACATAACATTGAATCGAAATGTCAAAAAGTCTGTAATGATGTAAAAACACAAATTTGTGAGCATTTTCAACCTATTTTTTCGCGGCATGAAAATGCATTACAGAATCACGAAGCAGCCATAAAAGAACTCCAAACTATTGTTCATGAAAATCATGAGACCTTGTGGGCTAAAATTGACTCAGTTGCATCTACCGATTCGGTTACGCAACTTGCAAAAACTCAGGAAAACTTAAAGGACACAGTAGAAAGACACATGGAGGAAATTAGTTCATTATCAGAGAAAGTAGTTGAACTTTCGGATCAGCTAAATAATTTATCTACGAAGGTAGATGATAATCTGAATGACGCAAAACCGGTAGTCTTTAATGACACAGAAGAGAGCGAACAAATTAGGAAACTGAAACAAAATCTGAATCAAATTGATACGCAACATCAAAGAGAAAACCGGGAAGGACAAGATCAGCTGACACAGATAATACAAGAATTACGTATTTCAGAGGACACTCGTGCTCCAACACGGGAAGAGGAACTTAGAAATACGGAAAAGCCACAAAATAATAACACAGGGCATTTCGGTAATTATGAAAGAAATTGGTAAGGTACACCGAATTTTGAGATGGAACCGCCGACACGACGTAACAATGACCGATATGCTACTCGCCGACACGATGATTTTGACTATAAGCTGTTCATTACTACACGTAAATTCAAAACGTTTAAGAACTCTGCCAACGACATTCATCCACAAGCGTGGCTCCATCAATTCTCTCATTGTTTCCCTCCCAACTGGTCATTGGAGCACAGGTTAGAATTTATGTGTGGCTACTTAGAGAATGAACCAGCTGTAAGAATGCGATCGGTCATTCACGATTGCCACAGTGAAGGAGAATTTTACCATGCCTTCCTCTCAGCATATTGGTCTCAAGCTACACAAGACCGAGTAAAACATAGCATCATGATGATGAAACACTTTGAACAATCTGAATTTTCCAGTCTTGTCAAATATTTTGAAGACATGTTGCACAAGAATCAGTACCTGTCAAACCCATACAGCCCCTCAGAACTCATCCGCATTTGCTTAATCAAATTACCTGAACATTTACGGCATATTATTTTGGCAGGACGTTGCAAAGACGACATTGAAGCTTTTCAAGGACTCTTACAAGAATTAGAAATTGACACAGACAGTCGCGGGATGCGAAAACAGGAAAACAATCACTACAGGTCACATCCGTCACAATTCCGTGACGACAGAAACAATAAATGGCCACGACAAGCCTATTCTTACAACGTAAGTCGTGACCAAAACAGACACCACCCATATGACAACCACTGGCAGAGTAGTAATAATTACAGGGAAAGATCACCTCTCCGCGGTAATGACTATCACAGAGACAATCAGAGAAACAGACAATATGGGAACCAAAACAATTATTATCAAGGGAGACAGAATAACTTTAGACGCAACGGTCCAGCACGCAGTTACGACTCAGGGAGAAATTCTCCACCACGTGACAGACAAGAAAGAAACTATGTAAACTACCGACAAAACGACAGACGTGAATTTCATCAGAACTTGCGGGTTTCTAACAGAGCTGGGCCCTCTGGGCAACGTGAATTTGTAGAAGTTAGGTCTCCAAGTCCCAATAACGACGCGCGCCAACAAAGAGACAATAGGCAATGACTCACACCGCTGGCAGCCACAATACGTACTTATGAAACTGACGACGCAGCTGCCGTAGCTAGTAATTACGTAAAAATGGAAGACATTAGGGACATCTTACTCCAGGAACACGACGTAAAACTTAACAACATTGCACATCCTGTGATTCACATTACAGTAAATGACGTAAAATTTACGGCAGTACTTGACTCTGGCAGTCCCATTTCAGTAATTAGTGAAACAGCTTTTAGCAAATGCAACAAATCGAACGATTGTCCCACGCTTCCGTTACGTAAGATTAAATTACAAGGTGCAATCTTTGGAAAAAGTGTAGATGTACGCCAACAAACCAATTTAGAATTCTTTTGCCAAAGCCACAGCTTCTCTATGAACTTTCTTATTGTTCCATTATTGTCGACGGAAATTATACTGGGAGTAGACTTTTTGAATGAATACAAAGCAATGTTAAGCTTTCTCGATGCTGAACTAAGTTTAGAGAAAGAAGGTAAGTCAATAGCTTTGAAATTTGAAGACTGGCTCTCAAACCATGATGAGGAAATTAATCGGCTTTACGTTCTGTTAGACAACAGTTCGGAATTTTCTACGGAACTAGACACTAACAATCATTCTGCAAGTACTGAAAGGGATGGTATCGACGGCATATTTAAAACTAATGAGTTAATTCAGAATAAAATTCAAACAATTGAGAATTGTAATGACACTGATAGGCAGGACCTTTTTGAGATTTTACAAGCACATTCCACAGTTTTTACTCATAAAACAGGAACAATCAAGGGATTTCAATACCAATTTCGTGTTCGTGAGCATACTAAATTTTGTGTTAGACCGTACATAATTCCAGCACATTATAGGGACTGTGTTAGAACAGAAATACAATCTATGCTTGACGAGGGCATAATTGAGCCTGCAGTAAGCTCATACAACAATCCGTTACATATTGTTGAGAAGAAAAATGGATCGATCAGGCTTGTCTTAGATTCGAGACAAATCAATACTATCATTATTCCTGAAACAGACAGGCCGCAGACGATGGAAGAACTTCTTCAAAATTTTAATGGTGTAAAAGTGTTGTCTTCCATTGATCTCAGATCCAGCTTTTATCAGATCGAACTTCATCCAGAATGCAGAAAATACACAGCTTTCCTTTGTTTCGGCGTTTGTTATCAGTTTCGGAAACTTCCTTTTGGTTTGAACATTTCTTCGGCAGCATTCATTCGCGGGTTAAATTCCATATTACCTGAGTTCTTAAAACGTCACATCACCTTATATGTGGACGATATTCTAATAGCAGAAGCTTCATGGGAACAACATAACCGCATCCTCAACAGTTTGTTACGTATTTTTGCAGAATCTGGAATTACAGTTAACTTGGAAAAGTCTGAATTCGGTAGGTCAAAGGTGAAGTTTTTGGGACATATTATTTCTTCTGAAGGCATTCAGCCGGATCCTGAGAAATTAGAAGCAATCAGAGCCATTCCAGTTCCATCCACAAAAAGACAAGTCCGCATTTTTCTAGGTCTCGTAAATTTTTACCGTCGTTTTCTGAATATGCAAATTCTAGTTACACCAAAACTTTGTTCTCTCACTGGAAAAAATACTATTTGGAACTGGGACGAACAAGCAGAGTTGGAATTCAATTCTTTGAAAGAAGCGTTACTTCACGCGCCAATACTAGCTCATCCAGATCTGTCACAAGACTTCTGCCTTAGCACGGATTCTTCTAAAGTCGGTCTTGGTGCCCACTTATTTCAAGAAGCCATAGAAGATGACATTACTGTTCAGAAAACTATTGCTTTTGCTAGCCGAGTGCTAACAAAGTCTGAAAAAAAATTATTCCGTTACTGAATTAGAAGCTTTAGCTATCGTTTGGGCATTTAACAAATTCCGTTTCTTTCTTTCTGGTAAGCACGTAAAAGTATACAGTGATCATCGTGCATTACAATTTCTTATGTCTTCAAAATTAAATCATGACAGGTTAAAACGTTGGGCGTTGTTTCTGCAAGAATTCCGCTTCACAATAGTCTACATTCCCGGCAAGGAGAACATTGTTGCGGACGCACTGTCACGCGCACCGGCTGGGCTTGAGAAATGTAACACAGAAGGCAACCTCGAGAAAAATTTCAGTATTCTTTACATTCAGAAAGTCGCCTTTGAAAACTTCATCACCACATCTTTAAAGGACATTGCTTTTGAACAAGATAAAGATCCGATTTGGAAAGACATCAAAAGTAAATGGCATGAAAAGACCCACACTCAGATTCGGCATTATTACCTGGTTAGAAACAACATACTGTTCAAACGCTGCACTGTTGATGACAAGCTATGGGTACTTTGTATTCCGGACGATTTTGTTAATAAGCTCATTTGGTACATTCATTTCAGCTACGCACATTTTGGCCCACGAAAATGTTATCATATTCTTCGAACGACTTGTTATTTTAACAATATGGAAAAGCGAATTCGAAGAGTCTTGTCTATTTGTAAACTTTGTCAAAAGGCGAAACCATCTACTATCTCACATCGTGCTCCGTTGTTTCCTATTATTCCTTCTAAATTAAAAGAATTTGCTGCTGTTGATCTCTTGGGACCCCTTGTCAGAACATCGAATGGATTTTCGTACGTTCTAGTCGCTGTTGAACTTACTTCAAAATTTGTTTCTTTCACTCCGTTACGTAAAGCCACTGGACGGTCTGTATCCAACGCCTTTGTTAAAAATTTCTTACGTGAAGTTGGCCACGTTGCTAAAGTCATTTCAGATAACGGACTGCAATTCAGATCTGCTGTTTGGTCCCGCATGGTTCGGAATCATAAAATCAAACCTGTTTTTATTTCATTGTATTCACCACATTGTAACCCGTCTGAACGGATTATGAAAGAAATCAATAAGCTTTGCAGACTTTATTGTCACAGAAAGTATCAGCATTGGGACAGATATTTACACTTATTTCAAAATGTGCTGAATGAAATGCCTCATGATTCCACTGATTTACCACCTACTCTTGTACTGAAGAATGTAGAACCTCCGAATAGAATAAGAGAGCTTGTACCTTTCCCGAATACACGTAAACTTCGACACAAAGACATAATTGATTTGGCTCTTAAAAATATAAAATCTGCAGCAGACAAAAGGAGAAAACTACATGGGAAAGCAAATGCAAAGAAATTATGTATTGGTCAGAAAGTTCTCATTGAAGCTCATTCATTGTCACATAAGAAGAAACACTTGAGTCACAAATTCTTTCTAGTTTACAATGGACCTTACAGAATCCGACGTATACCACATGATAATTGCGTTGAAGTTGAAACTCTGCGTACTAGGAAGAGTAAAGGTTTACACCACATTTCACATGTAAAACCATTTATTGACAGATAATCTGCTTTTTAACTTAGTCTTTGCAATTTTCACTTCACGCTACTTGTACAATTTGTCACACTGAGAAACTGTTAACATGCAACAATGTTTGAAGTTAAATATCCAGTCAAGAACCAAGAGAACTTATTTAAACAGAAATTACGACTGCATTGTTGTTGCGAACAGACGACACAGTGTTATTGTGTGTGTACATTCTTGCTTGTTAGTTGCACGATTACGTAATGACTATAAGGCTCACATACTTAGAACATTTACCAGTACTGCTAATGAGATTCTAATGCACCATTTTGGTTTACTTGAAAATACATTCCGGATTTAAAGTACTTTCTGTGAGATTAAAGATGACTTAGTATTTGGTTTCTTTGACAGCTACACGATTATATCAAGACGTTACTAATGAGTGACAACTTACAATGTTGCTTTTGCGGTGTATCTGTTTTATATCGGCACAGTTTTTTCTGAATCCTTCTGGAAAGCAAAACATGCTTTAGTAGTAACTTTTGTGGTATAGCTACAATGAGACAGCCTTTTCTGTAGCACAACAATACGTTACAGCACAGTAATTTCTTCATCACAACAATAAGCGTAATAACTAAGAAATCTATACGCAAAGCATTTCACTTTTGTTTATCATGAGGTAAGTACATTGGCTTCTGCGGAACTTAGCTTTCGGAGGAAAATAACTACGACACTTCCACAGATGCACATTTAGCGCTACAGGACACGCATTTCAGTGATTAATTTTGTACTTAAAACATTTATTTTTAAAGATTTTTGAATTACAAAGAAAGTTTTCCGTGATACATTCATTCCATTGCTGTAATCTGTAACACCTGAGGGTATAATTACATTAAACCTCAGGGGGGTACACGCCTACTTTGTGTACCATGTGTTTGGCAAGCACAAGGAGCCCTAGCTAATATGGTATTTGCTTATACAATTTAACACATCGGTACCATATTTCTCTAACACATAAATTACACAGCTATCTGATCATTTAACTGAGAGATAAACATTTTTTTACTACATCAGTGACACATGTTTACGCAATTACACAGTTGGATAACTTCACACTTATGAAACTGTATTTTGTCTGTACTTTGTGAACTGTTCATATTTTTTCAGAACCATTGTGATACTATGAGAGCTTTGAATGATGTATTTGGTAAGGGAGAATGATTTTAAAGTACGTTTGAGGTAGATGACACTATTGAAATGAGCAGAGAATTTTCTTTAGGTTTTGAAATTATTGCAGAAAGCTACGACATTTTTGAGATTTGACTGAGGTGTTATGATGTTATTTTTACGACGATGATGTGTATTATGCTGTTGAGGTATGTTTATGATCAATAAGCCGATGTTATATGAGGAATTTGATTATGCTACATATTTATTAAGATGAAATATTGAAGAAGTGTTGACGAATATATATATGTGTAATAAGGTAAGGAGAAATGAATAGTGGTTAGGGACTCTGACTTGTGAAAAAGGATGTTGGAAACCAAGAATCGTACTTTAAGAGTTATGAAATGTGTGTGTAGATGCGTGAATGTATCACAATGCCGGCGAAAATTTTTTGGACACTGTTATATTCATAAGATTTGGTTTCTACACATTTGCAATGCAAATTCTCGACCCGTGAAATTTTGTATATGAGACTGTCTCTGTAGCGGAAAAATGTCGTAAATATTTCTGTAAGAAAGTTAAGTGACCACCTGCACGTGCGTCGTCGGCACACAGCTGTGTCAGACACCTGGAGAACAAGCCATTGGGGTGTGCCTTTCCGGAAGCACAGGCGGAAAAAAGAGGAGGCCATACCCCCGCTAATGACATTCGTTTCTAGAAAGCATCGCAAAAACGACTTGGTCGAAATTGAAAACATATGATAACACTGTGGAGCTCTTAATTTATATTTACTGAAATGCCTAATAAAATGACAAGAAATATTTTTACATCTGCACACCTGATTATGACAAGTGTCTTTCTACGAGAGTTGAGAGCTACTAACTTATGAAATGTCACATGACTATTGAATGATATTTTTATGCTTTGGTTTGCGTAATTGCTTATTTCATTTGATATCTGGTTTCCAGCTGTGTTGCAGCATTGCTTTTATAAAATAAAATGCATTTGCTAATGTGAACACTTTCTGTCAACAGGTCTATTAAATAATTATTTTATAATCCACATTCTTTAAAAAAGGAGCACTTGGAAAGGAAAGAACAATAAGAAGGAACTAGTAACAGTAACACATAATTTTCTTTTCAAGTACATGGTAATATTTTTTTTACAATAAGTTGTTGTGGTGCACCACTTTAATTACATAGACATTAAGATGTGAATAGACATTTCCCTTGTCTGCATTGTTGTTTTTACTGTAATATTTTTTCTGCTTTCGCTATGTCATGTTTAGGTATAAGTTGCTGCTGTTTGCCAGGCATAGTGTTATTGAATTTAACTTTGTATTACTCTGTTAAGCTTTTCTTGTTGCTGCACATTGGCTCATATTAGTTGTAATTTTGCATTTTATCTGTTAATTTAGATTTACTGCTGCTTGCTTTGCAAATTGGCATTTTTTGTCCTTGTGGTTTGTGTTAATTTGTTATGTGCTCCTGCATTGCCTCGTCCCTTAGTTTAGCATCTGAGCTCAGTAGATTTAAGTTAGCTTAAGAGGGGGTAGACTATATAAGAAACTATCTATGATGACTTGGAAGAAATGTATTGAGAAGCTATATGAAAATGGTTTGGGCAAAAAGAAGGATACTGTACAGTGGAGAAAAAGTATTTTTGACAGAGGATGTGGACAGAATATAGGAAGGAGGTATAGATAGGACTTTTTGGGAATAATGATGAATGAAGGGAGATCTCCAAGAAGCAAAGAAAGTTTTGTTTGCAAAATACTGCAATGAAACAAACCCTGTCCTTTCCTTTTGTGTTATCCCACTATGTGTTTGTGTACCCTTGTGTATTTGTTTTCTTCCTGTCTCTGTGTAGTTTCATAGAATTTTTTCTTCTTTTAATATTAAGCTACATTCACTATGATGAGGAATACTGTTATCCTCGAATATAATTGGCATTAATAATATGTTATTTACTTTGTAAAGATATTAGACATTATTTATTCTGTTTTGTTTTAATGCTCATGTGTGAAGTTGATGTTTCGAAAGTGATTCTGATCTTTTATTTTTGTACTCATGTCATAATTCCTGTAACACTGATGTATATGTTTATTTCTATTCTGTTGTAAAGCCTGTACTACAAATGTTATCTGTATTGTTATGTTTTTAATGATGTATTTTGTACCTTTGTAATTGTATTCTCATGTTATAATATAGTAATTGACGCCAGTTAATCAAATTAAGTAAGTTGTAAGCATCCATTTCACTGCACACGTTTCTGTTGGTCATACTATATGGACAATATGTGAGAAGTAGGGACTGTTAGTGTTTGCACATGTGTTAATAATTCAGCAAGGGACTGGATAACAGCATTGCTGGTTCTAAGGACAATTAGAAAAAAAAAAAAAACTTTGTGAGTGGACAAGTGGTGGTTTATGGACTTGCTATATTCTCCGCAAGACTCTTCGATGGTGAATGTGCACCTGCACAGTCGCAACAGATGGCTGCTGGCCGTCTCCACAAGGACTACAGTGGGTCTGCATCTTTGATGGCCCACCAATACCATTATTTCTACAAGGACTGCAGTGGGTCTGCACCTCTGGTGGCCCACCAATACCACAATCTCTACCAGGACTACAGTGGGTCTACTCTGTGATGACCTACCTACCAATATTCATCAACTTCGACTGACTCTGCTGTGGGTTTGCTCTGTTGTGGCCCATTACCTGTCAGCATGTCAAGAGTCAGCACTGTCTTTCCGTTGGAAGGACACCACTACTTCTTCAAGACTGCATGGAAATCCACTACTTCTGTGTGCAATTTTTTTTACTAATGAGACTTTGTGAAAAACAAAAACTGTAATTACTATTATGATGAATGATCAGGACTATCTTTATGGACTGTGAGAAAATTTTAGCTTTTGACCAACATTGTATCAATAAGTGTGTGCATTTTATATCTTTGTTACTGTAATTATGAAAATTTTTTTCAAATCTGTATTGGCCACTGCCCAAAAAAATTTGTAAAATTTTTTGTGGGGAGCATGGGGGCTATGTAAGTAGGCTGTTTATGTTTTCTCTATGTAAGTTTGCTGTTTATATTTTCTTATTCGCAACGTTACGTAGCACTCTGTATGAAAATCACTGGCTGTGCTGTGTGCAGCCTGTGGCTAGTTTGCATTGTTGTCTGCCATTGTTGTCATGAACTGCTATAGCTGGATGTGAACAGCACGTAGCGTTGCGCAGTTGGAGGTGAGCCGCCAGCAGTGGTAGATGTGGGGAGAGAGATGGCGAAGTTTTGTAATTTGTCATGAACTGCTACATATATTATGACTATTAAGGTAAATACATTGTTTGTTCTCTATTAAAATTTTTCATTTGATAACTATCCCTATCAGTAGTTAGTGCCTTCAGTAGTTTGAATCTGTTATTTAGCTGACAGTAGTGGCGCTCGCCGTATTGCAGTAGTTCGAGTAACGGAGATTTTTGTGAGGTAAGTGATTTGTGAAAGGTATAGTTTAATGTTACTCAGGGCCATTCTTTTGCAGGGATCTTTGATAGTCAGATTGCGTTGCGCTAAATAATATTGTGTGTCAGGTTAAGCGTAGTCTTGTATAAATTGTTCTAAGGGGACGTTTCAATACGTGAATCTGAAGAACTATTTCGTGATTTCAAAAACAAACCAGAAATCTTGAAAAAAATCAAATATCTGCCACTATCCGCTAAAATAGTACAAGATAGAATAAGTAAAATGTCTTCAAATGTAACACATTTGCAGGTGGAAGACATTCAACTGGCTTCTGTCTTATCGCTTGCTATCGATGAGTCTTGCGATATAATAGACACGACACAAGTTGCCCTTGAAACGTCCCCTTAGAACAATTGTACAAGACTATGCTTAAACTGACGCACAATATTTTTAGCGCAACGCAATCTGACTATCAAAGATCCCTGCAAAAGAATGGCCCTGAGTAACATTAAACTATACCTTTCACAAATAACTTACCTCACAAAAATCTTCATTACTCGAACTACTGCAATACAGCGAGCGCCACTACTGCCAACTAAATAAAAGATTCAAACTACGGAAGTCACTAACTACTGATAGGGATAGTTAGCAAATGAAAGATTTTAATAGAGAACAAACACTGTATTTACCTTAATAATCATAATATATATAGCAGTTCAATTTCAAAACTTCCGCCATCTCTCTCCCCACATCCACCACTGCTGGCGGCTCACCTCCAACTGCGCAACGCTACGCGCTGTTCACATCCAGCTGCCGCTGCCCAACACTACAATGGCAGACAACAATGCAAACTAGCCACAGACTGCACACAGCACAGCCAGTGATTTTCTTACAGAGCGCTACGTGGCATTACCAATATAAAAATCTAAACAGCCTACAAATCTAAACAGCCTACTTACACCCTTTTTGTGAGATCCGAAAGAAGAACTACCGCTCTTGGGACAAACTGGAGGAGAAGACATAGCGAGTGCCGTGAAGAAATGCCTCGACAATAATGAGATCGATTCAAATAAAATCGTTTCAATAGCAACTGATGGAGCCAGAAGTATGCCAGGAAAAAATAAAGGGACAACAAAGATTCTTCAGAGCAAAATAAACCACGAAATTATTACGTTTTACTGCATAATACACCAAGAAGCGTTTTGTGCGCAAACATTTCCGGCCGAAATAGTTGAGGTAATGAATTTGGTACTCAAGATTGTTAACAGCATCTAGCATCATCAGTTTAAAGAATTCTTCAACGAAATGGAGACTCAGCATTCCGACCTCCTCCTTCACAATAAAGTGCGATGGCTTTCCAAGGGTAAGGTGTTGCAACGTTTTGTTTTGTGCTTGAATGAAGTAAATACATTCCTCAATGAAAAAGACATTAATCACCTTGAATTAGAGAACAGCGAATGGCTGCAAAAATTTTACTTTATGGTGGATATGACGGCGAAATTAAATGAGCTGAATCTAAAACTGCAAGGAAAGGGAAACCCAGTCTATGTTTTGGTAGTAGAATTGGTTTGTTTCGAAGAAAAATTAATTATTTTTGCAGAAGTTATTCAGAACGGCAAATTACTTCATTTTCAGTTTCTAAAGCAATATCGTGATAAAACCAGTGCAACTGTTGACTCGAGTTACCTCAACAAAGTTATTAAAAAAAATGAAAGATGAATTTGCTGACAGATTTCAGCAATTCAAAGCCAACAAATCCACTCTAGCATTCATAGTAAATCCTCTCAACTCAAGTAGTAACGAAATCCACATTGAGTCATTTGGAGTTGATAGGGGATCTGCAGAAATGCAATTGATCGATTTAAAAAGTAAAGCTTTGTCGAGTGGAAAATTCACAGAGTTGAAAAGCAAATTGGAAGAGTTGGAAGTCCAGAAATGTATGTACGTAAAGCAACAAAAGTGGACAGCTTTAAAAGAAATGCCACGAGTTGAGGCTCTTATATTCGACGCATGGAATAGAGTTCCATATTGCTACAGTGAGGTGAATAAGTTGGGAATTTGGAGTGCTGACTACCTTCGGATAGACATATTCGTGCGAGCAAGCGTTCTCTTACATGAATGTAATTAAAAGTAAAGTAAGAAGCCAACTAACGAATGAAAATTTAGAGTCGTGTTTGAAACTTAAAACAACAAGTTATGAGCCAAATTTATCCAAACTTCCTAAAACCATGCAAAGCCAACGAACGCATTGAAGTTCTTCGCACGAATGTATGTTATCGTTTTTTTTTTTTTTTCATTTTTAAGTACTTGTTACATTGCTTAGAAAACTTCAAATTTTCTATCTGAATAACTATGCAAAGCCATCGCTCCCACTGAATTTGTTAGCTTAATTGTTTGTTATTGAAGTAAAAGTTAGTGTTGTAAGTGAATGTTTAATTGTTTTAATATTTTACTTGAATAATAGGTGATTGTGTAATAATACCATATATATAGATATTACCTAATTTGTTATGAAAAGACACTACTTATAGTATATGAATATATATATTTTTTCATCAAAAAACTTTATTTGTGCAGGTACTATTTATTCTTGGCCAGAAAAGTTTTGTGGCTCTTTAAAAACTTTGAAATTTTATAAATTGTAATTTCTGACTTCCGACTCAAAAGGTTACCGACCCCTGGTCTAGGTTACAACCGGTAATGTCAAGAGTTCAGGAGAGGCGCTGCAGGCGATGTCGTGCTATTAGCAAGTGCACTCAAGTCGGTCGTCTGCTGCCATAGTTCATTAACGCCAAATTTCGTCGCACTGTCCTAAAGGATACATTCGCCTTAAGTTCCACACTGAATTCTGCGGCTATTTCACGCAGTGTTGTTTGTCTGTCATCACTGACAACTCTTACACAAACGCCGCTGCCCTTGTCATTAAGTAAAGATCGTCGGCCATTGCAATATCCGTGGTGAGAGGCATTGTATGATTATATGATAGCAGAACAAACACTGGTAGCAGTTACTTCGGTAAAATATCTGGGAGTATGCGTGCGGAACGATTTGAAGTGGAATGATCATATAAAATTAATTATTGGTAAGGCGGGTACCAGGTTGAGATTCATTGGGAGAGTCCTTAGAAAATGTAGTCCATCAACAAAGGAGGTGGCTTACAAAACACTCGTTCGACCTATACTTGAGTATTGCGCATCAGTGTGGGATCGGGTTGACGGAGGAGATAGAGAAGATCCAAAGAAGAGCGGCGCGTTTCGTCACAGGGTTATTTGGTAACCGTGATAGCGTTACGGAGATGTTTAACAAACTCAAGTGGCAGACTCTGCAAGAGAGGCGCTCTGCATCGCGGTGTAGCTTGCTGTCCAGGTTTCGAGAGGGTGCGTTTCTGGATGAGGTATCGAATATATTGCTTCCCCCTACTTATACCTCCCGAGGAGATCACGAATGTAAAATTAGAGAGATTAGAGCGCGCACGGAGGCTTTCAGACAGTCGTTCTTCCCGCGAACCATACGCGACTGGAATAGGAAAGGGAGGTAATGACAGTGGCACGTAAAGTACCCTCCGCCACACACCGTTGGGTGGCTTGCGGAGTATAAATGTAAACGTAGATGTAGATGTAGATGTAGAATTTGGTATTTTGGAGTCGCACGTAGTGGCCGCGCGGTTTGAGGCCACTCCCGCCGGAGGTTCCAGCCCTCCCTCGGGCATGGGTGTGTGTCTTGTAGTACAAATGACAGGTTCGCCAGTGCCCTGCCCTTGTATACCTTGCACACGTGATACTACTGCCATCTGTATAAGTGCATATCAGTATCCCACGACTTTTCTCACCTCAGTGTACACACAGACTGTTGTCATCATTATTGTATATCAATTTAATTATAAACAAACAGCTTTTATCCTTATCATTGTTAAGAGTGCGTGTATAACAGCTTTGTATAGTTAATTTAACCTATATACCACCTGTTTAACTGAAGTGTAATTATACAATTGCGTAGTGGGCAATACAATCTGTATTTCAACAGGGATAACATATATATGTATGTAAATGTTGTGGTGCGTTCGGCAGTTCGAAAGCTGTTTTATGAGCTAATAAATAATTTTTTGAAAAAGAAAGTTGAGCGCCATGCCACACGCTTAGAAGTTTCTGCAAACTGCAAGACCACAAAGGAGACTTCAGAGTACTTTTCTGACTTTGAGAAGGGTCGAATCACTGACATAATCGACATGGGAGTGTCATACCGACAGATAGGACAGACAGTTGGCTGCCGTGCAATGACTTCAGAACGAATGATGGCGAGGTGAACTCAGGACAACAGTACGGCGAGGAGTGTGGGCACACGTCTTTCCAGAAGGACTACACCAGGAGAGGATCATAGGATCGTTCGACTGGCTCTGAGAATAGATGGGTAACAACAGCTGAAATCTGGGCGGGGACTCAGGCAGTGTGTCAACACGAACCACCAGAAAAAAGTTACTGGAAGCTGGATTGAAAGATAGAGTTGCCACGCGTGTTTTGGCTTTCTACCTTGCGCTTCTGTACGTGGCTGTCAGATCGACGTCTACGTATTCCTTGCTGACGTGGTGAGAGGTCACAGCAAGCAGCGATTCTCGATGCCCACACTTCTCCAAATCGTGGAATAATGGCGTGATGATATTACAACGTGATTGATTTGGCAATTGTCGAAGGGAGGTTGAATGCTCGAAAGTATGTGACACGAACGTAAATTCTATTGTCATACTCCTCGTGACATATCTTATTTCAGAAAGCTGCATGAGAAAGTTCCGGAACTTTCGAATGGGGGCTAATGAATAGGCATGGCTCCTTTCTCAGATAATTATTCGAGCTTTCGGATAGTATAACAAGATGTTACAGCCTCCAGTGAGATTTTATCACCTTGCACGGAGGTGTGATCAGTGCTTGTTAGACGTAATAACAGTAAAAATAATCACGGAAAAGTTAATTTGCGGCAATGTCTTTCTCTAACAGATACTAAAACAGTGCAAGCTGCAAGGAAAATCAACATTAGGCTTCCATTCGAGGCTATCCTTTACTTGTGTTGTAGCACCTAACGAGGTTGAAACACCGAGGTAGATAAGGCGGAAGGAAAGGAGGTCAGGTGGTTTCATAAGAGGTTTGCACAGTTCGCGCGGGAGCTTGCAGCCACAGCCCGTGGGCAAAGATCAGCCTGCGTGAAATGGTGTCGAAAAATAATCGGTGTGCTTGTATTCGTTTCTGCCAGGGTTAATTTGTATGACTAAATGGCTAACGCGCCGCACGGTCTCCCGGTTTCAGTTGAAGCTAACGGCTCCCAGGAACAACAAAAATCTGATTATGGGCATTTCGTTTAGTTATTGAAAGAATTTAAAAATTTAAAAGGCTGTCATAACCTATTCATTAAGAGGTATAATGTTGTAGCAAACGTTTAAAACAAGTATTCCAGTCAGAAAATGCGTATATGTCTTGAGGCAGTGTAACTTACACCGCGGAAAGGTACCGAGATCATATTTGTCCAATAGTTGAGAATGGGAGGGCTTAGCGACTTGCAAAAAAATTTAAACACTGTTTCAAACCTTTTATAAAGTTTGAAGCAGTTTTATACACAGGAGTCTGATTCATTACAGAATCAGAGGTTTATTTGCCCTATGTAACAGAACAATTAGGCCCTCCTGAAACACTGTTTCTACATACGATTTTGTTTTTACCCTATTTTCTTACGGAATTATCGCTAAAATACCTTAAAAATCTATAAAATCCCTAGATTTAAAGCTTATAATGATTATAAAGAACAACATATTATCTCAGATATTTAATAACATAAAATACCTATAGTACACTATACAAAACATTCATAGATATACAGGCTCAGAAGCTGACGCGTAACTTGCACACTTTCTATTACATTTCGCATTGCACTGTTGGGTTCTGAAATTAAGCAATTGTTATCTAGCATTCCCAGTTTTGAATGAAACAACCCGTTAAGGGTATCGTCGTTAAGTCTGTTTCATTTATCTGTCTTTACAGTTTTGGGAACATTGAATAATCTTTCTACCTCAGTATTTGACGATGGAACTTCTAGTAAAAATAAAATGACCGCTTCTAGGTTTCCGTTAGTGAAATGGCCATGTTGATCTTTAAAGTTTAGTAAATTATTCCAATATGACATTTTTTTTATTTCTACTTTATATTCACTGCAAAATTCCTGGCTTCGATGAGAGCTTGATGTCTCCATTCATTGTCTGCTTTTTACATATTGCCTTTTGTCACCATTTACACATCCCGAAGTAAATCGGTCAACTTTTCATGCGATTACTGCAGTTACATTATGACTGAATTCTGATAACGCCCTTAACAATGGTAATAACGCGGTTAATACAGTAAACTAAAATTACACGGAGTACGTTTAATAAATCGTTGCGGTGATAGATATTACCCCAAATTTTCCTAAATCCCTGTCAAATGAAACAGCCCTAAGCTACATACATTATAAGACGTTTCACCCTAAAAAAGGTCGAAATCCTCGAAAGTGGAAACACTGTCTTGGAACGCTATACCCTGCCTTCTGAAGTGCCATTAGATTGTTGCGGGCGCACATTCTTGATAATGAAAGAGATGCCTGCGTCACTGGAACGGACATATAATTTTCAACGTAGAAAATTACACGTACAGGCCAGATATGTTTCGCTGGATTCATCACAGGTGAAAATTTTTGTAGTCATTTCTTCAAATGGTACTTGAACGGCTGAAAATAACACTAGAAGTTTTACAGAAGGTTACCAGGCACCTGCCTCGTTCTGTTAAATATTTTGCTTAACAGGTAATGGAGATGAATTACAGTTTTTCATTAAAGCGCAACTGTGGTGAATTTTATGATTCTTTACCTATTTAAAAATGTATGCCTGTTATGGATTATATCGAGTGCCTTGAAATACAGTATACTCTGGGAATTTAACAACGAACTTCTGAACAGTTATTCAAATAACTAACCGTTTGTGGAAGCGCTCATGATGATATGTGACAAATGGTGATAACTTCTCTTTATTCTTCTCGTTGATACCGCGACAACACGGTCTTGCAGACGGATATAATATGTTATTACATTATTACAATACATATTGCTAGTCTTTCAGTTTCTTCTGGATGGGCCCCACAACTTCACTACATTTGAAGGAGGACATTATTCCACTAAGCTGTGTTCTAAATTACTTTATTTGCGCTACTAGTTTTAGGCACGGTTCGTTCTCAAGTGCATCTCATTTATAATAACAGATGTGGATACATCACCCTCATTTCACCAAAAACGAGGACAACGAATCCACATCTGGTACTATCGATGCGCTTCAGAATGGGCAGGGCCCGAAACCAGTAGTGCACCTAGTATGGCGAACAATGCACTTCTTCATAAGTATCCTTTCTTTGGTGGTATTCACAGTCATACAAATCTTTTTATAGTACATCATCATCGCCTTTGAGGGTGATCCATTGCCTTAAAAGGTCAAGGTGATGGTATACCGATGCGATGTGAAACCATATCATCTCCCCCCCCCCCCCCCCCATGTGGTGCTTCAAGTGTCTAAAATTCGGACACATTCCTTCACATTGCAACACTAGCCCCACTTGTGGAGATCGTGGACGAGCACTGCATGTGAACGCTCCTTGTGCCCCTCCCCCCATCTATGTCAACTGTGGAAAGCACCATCCTCCCTGCTCACGAGGTTGCACTGATTTCCAGATAGAGTAGAAAACACAAGAATACAAGACTTTGGACAAACTGACTTACCAAGAGGCCAAAAAGTATTGGCGGTTGCACCCAGTATTTACAAAAGTCATATGCTACAGCTACGATATCACCCCCTTTGGCACAGTACTCCCACCTGTTACACTTCATATGGTGAACCCTCAGGGCTTCTCAACTATGCCTGTCCCCCTGATGGATGGGGGCTCTCCTCTTCCTGCTTTCCCCATACCTACTTTGGCATTAATAGTTTCCACCCACCAGTGACATTGGTCCCAATCTCCCAGCAGGAAACAAATCACCTTCCTCTGGCGTCTCTCGCCAGGAAGGGGTCGCTCAGGACACCTTCTTCCAAGTTTTCTGCTGGTCTACAACTGGACACGAGACAGTGGCTGAAGGATCCACAGGTTGTTGGTCACAAGGCTTCGTAATCATTATCTTTACCTGAAACTGATTCAGAGGAGCCGTTGCAATCATCAAACGTTTCAAAGAAGAGGAGGGACAAGGAAAAGTCCTTAAAGAAGAAGGACATTCCGGTGCCCCATGTCACCAGAGTCTATCTGTTCCAATACTGTGGCGAAGGAGAAGATTTAGGTGGCTCCTGAGACCCTGGTTCATGCCACACAACGGAACCTGGAACCAATGTATATTGATGCCATAACCCCTCAGCCAGTGGCAGCAGGCGACCCTAAGGCATAACCTGCCTCCTTGGTCCCTCAATGGCGTCACTGTACAATGGCAATATTATTCTCCAGTGGAATTGTGACGATTTTCTCCATCATCTGGCTGAGCTTAAACATCTTTTAAACACTTCCATTGCCTTCTGCATTGCCCTTCAGGAGACTTGGTCTCCAGTAACGCAGACCCTAGCCCGTCGCAGATACCAGGGATATTATAAGAATTGTGCTACCTATGTCAGGGTGTTGCGTGGAGTTTACACATGTTCTGGACGCTCTGTATAGGGAAATTCTGTCTCTTAATACACCTTGGAGGTTGTGGCTCTTCGGGTAATGGCCTTTTGGGATATTACCATCTTCAATGTTTACCTCACTCCCAAGGGTGAAGTGTCTCAGGACATACTATTTGCATTGGTTTCTCAGCTCTGCCCACATTTCGTAATCTTGTGTGATTTTAATGCCCATAACCCTTTGTGGGGTGGAACCCCAATCGCTGGCCATGGTAAAGACCTCGAAAATTTACTGGTACAACTTGACTATTGCCTCTTGAATACTGGTACCCCACACACAGTTCAATGTGGTGCATGGAACTTTCTCGGCCGTTGTCTTCTCCCGTACATCCACTGCAGAGTCAACGATGTCCCTTGTGGTTGTGACCACTTCGCAATCTTCCTGACTTCCTGTACCTCCCTCAGTGTCACTCCCCTGGACGCCTGCCCAGATAGGCTCTCAACAATACTGCCTGGGGTGCTTTCGTCTCTGCTACCGCCCTTGACTCCCCACCACATGGAGATATTGATGAGGCAGTCCAGAATAAAACTGCAGCCATTCTTGCAGCTGATTTAGTGATCCCCTGTTCCTTGGGCCCACCCTGACAGAAGACAGTACCTTTGTGGTCATCAGAAATCGCAGAGGCCATTCGAGACCATAGGTGGGCTCTCCCACTCCATAAGCGAGCCCATCAATGGAGCACCTCATTGCATTTAAGGAGCTCTGTGCTTGGGTCCGCTACCTAATAAAAAGATGGAAACGAGAATGTTAGGAACGATAAGTTTCAGCCATTTGATCCTGTACCTCTCCTTCACAGGTTTGGGTTAAGATCAGACATCTCTATTGATACCAGGCACCCGCAGGTTTATTTGGTATTACCTTGAATGGAATTGTCTGCAGTGACTCAGACGCTGTCACCAAACATTTTGCTCTGGATTGTGCTCAAGCCTCAGTGTCTGAGAATTATCAACCTGCCTCTCGTGTTCTAAAACAGTGGGTGGTGCGAAAGCAATTATCTTTTTCTACACACCCCCTGCAGCCATATAATGCTCCATTCAGTGAGTGGGAATTCGCCAGTGTCCTAATACACTGCCCTAATATAGTCCCAGGGCCAGACCACATCCACAACTAGGTGATCAAGCACCTGCCAGTGGACTGTCAGCTTCATATTCTTGCCGTCTTTAACTACATCTGGAAAGGGGGCGAGTTCCCATCGCAATGGCGAGAAAGCATCATTGTTCCACGTAAGCACCCTCGAGAAATGGACAGTTCAAAATGGTTCAAATGTCTCTGAGCACTATGAGACTTAACATCTGTGGTCATCAGTCCCCTAGAAGTTAGAACTACTTAAATTGAACTAACCTAAGGATATCAAACACATCCATGCCCGAGGCAGGATTCGAACCTGCGACCGTAGCGGTCACGCGGTTCCAGACTGAAGCGCCTAGAACCGCACGGCCACACCGGCCGGAGAAATGGACAGTATCGACCAATAAGTCTCACCATTGTTCTCGGTAAGTTGCTTGAATGCGTGATGAGCTGGTGGCTCCTTGAATCTGGGCGTCTTCTTGCTCCATCCCTGGGTGGTTTTCGCCAAGGCTGTTTGACTACTAATAGTCTTATTTCTGGTTTACCTGTAGCCTGCCGTCTGAGCAGCTTTTGCTCGACGTCAAACATTATAACCATCTTCTTTCAGCAGCGAAAGGCTTATGACACCACATGCTGACACCACAGCCTTGCTACCATACATGACTGGGGTCTCTGGGGTCCGTTACTAATTTGTAAACATAACTTCCTGTCACACCATATGTTCCGGGTTCAAGCTGGTGCTTCCCACACTACCCCCACATCCAAGAAAATGGTGTCCTGCAGGGCTCTGTGCACAGTGTCCCTCTCTTCCCAGTAGCCCATCAATGGCCTAACGGCAGCTGTGCGGTCCTCGGTATCACCCTCCTTGTATGCTGTCGACTTTCTCCTCTACTATTGTTTCTCTAGTGTGGGTGTTGCTGAACGTCGACTGTAATGCACCATGTAAAGACGCAGGAACGGGCCCTCAAACACGGCTTTTGGATTTCATTCGCCAAGACTTGCGTCATGCGCTTCTGTCAACATTACACCACTCATCCAAAACCAGAATTTTACCTCGACGACCAGCCAGTCTGTGGGGTTGAGACTTATCGCTTTTTAGTACTGGTCTTTGATTCTTGGTTGGCATGTGAAACCTACAATTATAGATAAAGGGATGTAAGGCAAAAGGTTATGGCCAATATATCATCATGTGTCATTTCCTGTTACTACCTTATTGACGTAAATACCTATTGAAAGAGGTAGACCTTTGGGACTCATACTTTCAGTTAATAACAACACAGATTGAGTGATGTAGGCACTGATTATTAAGATTTTCAGGTAACCCAAATTATGAAATAGCTCTTAATTTAATTAAAAGGGAAGAGGCAGGCCGTCAGTAACAACAGCTTCAGTTAAGTAAAATTACCAAATAGAAAACAGGCAGGCCTTCTTTAATAACAACTCCAGTTAAGTAAAATTACCAAACAGAAAACAGGCAGGCCTTTCAATCATAACAGCTTAATTAAGTAAGACTATCGAAAAGAAAACGGGTAGGCCTTCATGAATAACTGTTTCAATTAAGTAACCAAGAGTTTGAAATGCCTCCTCACAAGGAGTGCACCAGAAGACTTATACGCAAGGAGCACAAGACTACACCAAATAGGAAGGCCAAGAAAGGTTACAACGAGAGGACCGGTCTCGCAAGGCTCTTTTTGTTGAGTACAGACCAGCAAAAGAAATAATAATACAACAAGGTTAATTACGTGAAAGCAACAATAACTAGCCAAACGATATACCCACTGCTAGATACCGACTCTACAACGACGACGAAATGCCCGAAAGAAAACTACGCTGCCAAACCCGATTACATAGCCCCAGAAATTGCAAATATTGAGACCCGGGCACCTCTTAAATCAATATAATTAACAGAGCGATAACGTTTGCAATGCCCGAAGGTATATCGGTACTCCGCCGTATTACAAGAGACATATACTTATCTGGTGTTCGAAGACGTTTGGCAGGGAGGTCGGCTAAAACGGAACCATCTACGTACAGCGTGACGACAGAGGGGGCCCGGCCCGTCACAGCCTAGAAGAAACGTGTTATCGCTCTGGTTCAGGAAACACCCACAGCTCACTAAATTTAAGATATCCAGTTAACAAACAACCAAGGCCAGTATCGACTCAGGAAAAGCAAACAACAGCCACAATTCAAGGAACCAGCTTATGGTGAACTAGATAGCTAAGAAATCGCAATGATCGCAACAGACCTAGAGGTATCAATAACAAAATAACAGTTAAGACCTCAAGATCCAAACCTTAACTGAAGGTCCATGAATCGAAGCTGCACCTTAAGGTTCCAAAGGGGGCCCAGAACTCAGCACAGCGAAACTGGCTTCAACTCTTTCATTGGTGCGTCAGATCCAAGAGCTGGCTGGACAGGCTACGCATGAAGATGGCACTCGAAGATAGTCACGGATTCAAATCGGCCCACAAATATGCCCAGCAACCACTCGCCTGCCTGACTCCGTGCCCAAGACGCTTGAGCAAGTGCTCGCCTTACTCGCCGGCCGGACCTCTCACACCATCCTCCTCGCTCCGCTGCTGCTTATCAACTCGCCACAGCACCTCACGTCCTGTCCCCCATCAACAACCTCCAGCAAATATCTTAGTGGCCTCAAATCAGAGGAACATCACACGACAAATCGAACTAGTTGCGCCAGGAACTCGAAAGGCGGCGCCAGCAACTCCGCCGTGACTCAATGTGGATTGTCGATTCCCCATCTTCGCCAGCTTAAGTGAAAGTGCTGGTTGCACCTTAGTACATTTCACTGCCTGAATAACACCAGCTCGGGTGCAGACTGCACTGTCCTTCTGCAGCTTTACAAATCCCTGTTACAATCTCGTCTTGATTATGGGAGTCTGGCATACGGTTCAGCATCGCCCTCAGCGTTGTGAATTTTTTTTTTGGTCATCAGTCTACTGACTGGTTTGATGCGGCCCGCCACGAATTCCTTTCCTGTGCTAACCTCTTCATCTCAGAGCAGCACTTGCAATCTACGTCCTGAATTATTTGCTTGACGTATTCCAATCTCTGTCTTCCTCTACAGTTTTTGCCCTCTACAGCTCCCTCTAGTACCATGGAAGTCATTCCCTCATGTCTTAGCAGATGTCCTATCATCCTGTCCCTTCTCCTTATCAGTGTTTTCCACATATTCCTTTCCTCTCTGATTCTGCGTAGAACCTCCTCATTCCTTACCTTATCAGTCCACCTAATTTTCAACATTCGTCTATAGCACCACATCTCAAATGCTTCGATTCTCTTCTGTTCCGGTTTTCCCACAGTCCATGTTTCACTACCATACAATGCTGTACTCCAGACTTACATCCTCAGAAATTTCTTCCTCAAATTAAGGCCGGTATTTGATATTAGTAGACTTCTCTTGGCCAGAAATGCCTTTTTGCCATAGCGAGTTTGCTTTTGATGTCCTCCTTGCTCCGTCCGTCATTAGTTATTTTACTGCCTAGGTAGCATAATTCCTTAACTTCATTGACTTCGTGACCATCAATCCTGATGTTAAGTTTCTCGCTGTTCTCATTTCTACTACTTCTCATTACCTTCGTCTTTCTCCGATTTACTCTCAAACCATACTGTGTACTCATTAGACTGTTCATTCCGTTCAGCAGATCATTTAATTCTTCTTCACTTTCACTCAGGATAGCAATGTCATCAGCGAATCATATCATTGATATCCTTTCACCTTGTATTTTAATTCCACTCCTGAACCTTTCTTTTATTTCCATCATTGCTTCCTCGATGTACAGATTGAAGAGTAGGGGCGAAAGGCTACAGCCTTGTCTTACACCCTTCTTAATACGAGCACTTCGTTCTTGATCGACCACTCTTATTATTCCCTCTTGGCTGTTGTACATATTGTATATGACCCGTCTCTCCCTATAGTTTACCCCTACTTTTTTCAGAATCTCGAGCAGCTTGCACCATTTTATATTGTCAATCGCTTTTTCCAGGTCGACAAATCCTATGAAAGTGTCTTGATTTTTCTTTAGCCTTGCTTCCATTATTAGCCGTAACGTCAGAATTGCCTCTCTCGTCCCTTTACTTTTCCTAAAGCCAAACTGATCGTCACCTAGCGCATTCTCAATTTTCTTTTCCATTCTTCTGTATATTATTCTTGTAAGCAGCTTCGATGCATGAGCCGTTAAGCTGATTGTGCGATAATTCTCGCACTTGTCAGCTCTTGCCGTCTTCGGAATTGTGTGGATGATGCTTTTCCGAAAGTCAGATGGTATATCGCCAGACTCATATATTCTACACACCAACGTGAATAGTCGTTTTTTTGCCACTTCCCCCAATGATTTTAGAAATTCTGATGGAATGTTATCTATCCCTTCTGCCTTATTTGACCGTAAGTCCTCCAAAGTTCTTTTAAATTTCGATTGTAATACTGGATCCCCTATCTCTCCTAAATCGACTCCTGTTTCTTCTTCTATCACATCAGACAAATCTTCACCCTCATAGAGGCTTTCAATGTATTCTTTCTACCTATCTGCTCTCTCCTCTGCATTTAACAGTGGAATTCCCGTTGCACTCTTAATGTTACCACCGTTGCTTTTAATGTGACCAAAGGTTGTTTTGACTTTCCTGTATGCTGAGTCTGTCCTTCCGGCAATCATATCTTTTTCGATGTCTTCACATTTTTCCTGCAGCCATTTCGTCTTAGCTTCCCTGCACTTCCTATTTATTTCATTCCTCAGCGACTTGTATTTCTGTATTCCTGATTTTCCCGGAACATGTTTGTACTTCCTCCTTTCATCAATCAACTGAAGTATTTCTTCTGTTACCCATGGTTCCTTCGCAGCTACCTTCTTTGTACCTATGTTTTCCTTCCCAACTTTTGTGATGGCCCTCTTTAGAGATGTCCATTCCTCTTCAACTGTACTGCCTACTGCGCTATTCCTTATTGCTGTATCTATAGCGTTAGAGAACTTCAAACGTATCTCGTCATTCCCTAGTACTTCCGTATCCCACTTCTTTGCGTATTGATTCTTCCTGACTAATGTCTTGAACTTCAGCCTACTCTTCATCACTACTATATTGTGGTCTGAGTCTATATCTGCTCCTGGGTACGCCTTACAATCCAGTATCTGATTTCGGAATCTCTGTCTGACCATGATGTAACCTAATTGAAATCTTCCCGTAACTCCCGGCCTTTTCCAAGTATACCTCCTCCTCTTGTGATTCTTGAACAGGGTATTCGCTATTACTAGCTGAAACTTGTTACAGAACTCAATTAGTTTTTCTCCTCTCTCATTCCTTGTCCCAAGCCCATATTCTCCTGTAGCCTTTTCTTCTACTCCTTCCCCTACAACTGCATTCCAGTCGCCCATGACTATTAGATTTTCGTCCCCCTTTACATACTGCATTACCCTTTCAATATCCTCATACACTTTCTCTATCTGTTCATCTTCAGCTTGCGACGTCGGCATGTATACCTGAACTATCGTTGTCGGTGTTGGTCTGCTGTCGATTCTGATTAGAACAACCCGTCACTGAACTGTTCACAGTAATACACCCTCTGCCCTACCTTCCTATTCATAACGAATCCTACACCTGTTATACCGTTTTCTGCTGCTGTTGATATTACCCGACAGTCATCTGACCAGAAATCCTTGTCTTCCTTACACTTCACTTCACTGACCCCTACTATATCTAGATTGAGCCTTTGCATTTCCCTTTTCAGATTTTCTAGTTTCTCTACCACGTTCAAGCTTCTGACATTCCACGCCCCGACTCGTAGAACATTATCCTTTCGTTGATTATTCAATCTTTTTCTCATGGTAATCTCCCCCTTGGCAGTCCCCTCCCGGAGATCCGAATGGGGGACTATTCCGGAATCTTTTGCAAATGGAGAGATCATCATGACACTTCTTCAAATACAGGCCACATGTCCTGTGGATACACGTTACGTGTCTTTAATGCAGTGGTTTCCATTGCCTTCTGCACCCTCATGTCGTTGATCATCGCTGATTCTTCCGCCTTTAGGGGCAATTTCCCACCCCTAGGACAAGAGAGTGCCCTGAACCACTATCCGCTCCTCCGCCCTCTTTGACAAGACCGTTGGCAGAATGAGACTGACTTCTTATGCCGGAAGTCTTCGGCCGGCAATGCTGATTATTAATCAAAATTTAGGCAGTGGCGGGGATCGAACCCGGGACCAAAGACGTTTTGATTATGAATCAAAGACGCTACCCCTAGACCACGGGTACTGGAGCCAGTATACCACCACGGGGTTCAACTTGCGACAGGGGCCTTTCAAAATAGCACTGTGAACAGCTTAGTCGTGAATGCTCCATCATGGATCACACACCAACAACAGCTTGTCAGCTATACTACCCATGTTCACAGCTCCCCTAAACATCTGAACTACCATCTCCTCTTTCCATACACGGAAATCCATCTTACACAACAGCAGCCCAGACCAGGAATTACGATCGCAATCCATGTCCAGTTCCTCCTCTCAGAACTCGAGTTGTTTCTGCTCCCACCTCTCCTCCGGGACCACTCTCATACAACTCTGTTATGCATCCCTTGGCCACGGCTTCATCTTCACCTACTGCAAGGTCGAAAAGACTCAATCCCTCCAGAGGCCCTCTGTCACCAATTTTCTCCATCCTTGGGACATCCTGGGGTTCAGTAGTAGTCTATACCAATGGGTCACATGGGCTTTGTTTATACTCACATGGGACATAATGAACTGCATTCCTTGCTGCATGGTGGTAGTGTTTTCACTGTGGAGCTGGTACCCATATCTCATGCTCTTCAGCATATCTATTCCCACACAGGTGGGTCCTTTCTCATCTGCAGCGACTCCTTCAGCAGTTTGCAAACTCTCGACCAGTGTTTCTCTCGCCATTCCTTGGTTATTGCTATCCAGGATTCCCTTTATCCCCTCGAAAAATGTGGACACTCAGTGACCTTCATCTGAACCCAGGTCACCTTGGGATCCTGGGGAATGAACTCGCTGATAGCTTGGCCAAACTGGCTACCAGTAAACCGATTCTTGAGACTGATATTCCAGAAACAGACTTCCATCAATTTTTAGGAATCTGGAATACGAAATGTCTCACTCAGACGTCACCAGACAAACTACAGTTGATGAAGGAGACTATGAATCTCTGGAGGTCCTCGATGCATTTCCCCCATAAGAACCCTATCGTCCTTTGCCAGCTCCACATTGGCTATACCAGACTGACTCATGATCAACTCCATTGCGAGGAGCCACCCCACTGATGATATGGTTCCCGTTCAATGATGGTCCACATTTTGGTGGGCTGTCCCAACTAAGCTACCCTGTGGCAGGCACTTAACTTCCATGTCTCACCACCTCTTTCCGTGTTAGGAGGCGATGCCTAAGCGTCTGAATTAGTTGTACGTTTTATTTGTGAAGGGGACTTTTACCATTCTCATTAAGCGAGGGCCGCTTAACCTTTGAGGGGTCGACAGAACACTCTGCTGCCACCTCTGCTCAGACCAGGCTGTGGCTGCTGTCTGGGCTTGATGGTTCAACACAGTCCACACCCTACCTGTTCTTATCCTCTTCTCCCCCCCTCCAGCCCCCTCTCGTGTTCATCTTTTGTCTCTCTGTGCTTCTCTTACCCTCGCTGTGTTGGTAGTCTTTCCTAGGCAACCTCTGAGTGGCATACTTCTGGTAAGTGGCTGGGTTGAGGATGTACGTCCGCTCACTGCGCTCTGCTTTAAGGGGCTTCTCGCTGCTCCCTAGGTGGGGCACATTACCTGCCTTTAATGCTCTGTCTCCCTTTCTTCATTTTGTCCCTTATGTCGCCTTCGTAGACCTTTTTTAGATCTTGGGGTTTTCTTCTCCTGGGTTTTGCGTGTAGACTGTCTCTTTTGTACAGTCATGTAGACCTGCCTGTTCGAGGAAAAAGCGACTGATGACCTATTAGTTTGGTCCCTTTACTCATCCAACCAACCAATCGACCACTCATTTAATAACAGGCTTTACAGTCTCTTTCTAGCAATTTATAGTAGTTTGCATGGTGCATTTTTAGTATGTAGTGGACTGCACTCTATCGCTCCCATTGTCAGGCAAACAAATTACTTCTAACTATACTTTCTTGCCTCAGTTGTGTGTTTACACGAAGCGACGACTGAAAGTGTGATTTGGTTCAAGTGGCTCTGAGCACTATGGGACTTAACATCTGAGGTCATCAGTCCCCTAGAACTTAGAACTACTTAAACCTAACTAACCTAAGGACATCACACACATCCATGCCCGATGCAGGATTCGAACCCGCGACCGTAGCGGCCGCGCGGTTCCAGACTGACGCGCCTAGAACCACTCGGTCACACGGGCTGGCGAAAGTGTGATTTGATGGAACGCAAAGTTTAGTTATCCGTGATACCATACGAAGAAGTGAATAACGTAACGGAGACGTTCTGCTGACAGAGAGACCATTAGGGGCAGAGTAGCTGGCACACTTGACACGGAAGGACACGTTGATGCGTGGTTGTTAGGAACCGAACATAAGCTAGGACTGTCGAACGAAATCAACTGTGTCCATTCCGGATTTTTGAGTTAGCTAGTTAAGGAAACTATGGAAAAGCTAAATCCGAATTTCCAGGCGGAGATTTGAACCGTGATCTTTCAAATACGAGCTCAGATTCTCACCAATGCACCACCACACTAACGCAGCGGACTGCAGTAGTCAGCCATGGCTATTTCGTTATCGCGACCAGTGGCTATAAGAAAGTGTTCTACGAAACAACTGATAGAGAACAGCTATTGAAATGATGCGGCTCATTATTTCTCTGGAGTCCTATTGTTCACATGATGAGTTATTCACGCCGATTTGCTAAGCGTGATTAAGAGTAGCCAGTGTCTCTTGTCTTACTATGGGTCTATCCTGAGTTCTGTTTTACAGTAGTAAATGACTTTTTGCGTGTCTCACATTATTTGTGTTTTATTTTTTAAAAGTACTTTGTTTGTGCAGGTGCCTGGTAACATAGACATACTCTAAGGACTCGTAAATACTGATTGTAACATTATCATGTGTTTGACCTAAGAAAAGCAACAATCGTAACCATTAATATTATAGTAAATAACAGCTCTACCCGGTGCTCAGATCGCGAATTTGTTCCGTACATAGTATAATAATTCTGGTTGAGCCTGTAACAGGCTTCAGTTCTTCTAACCAACTCTTGCAATGGTGTGATGCGGTACTACACTAGGTGAATCACAGTTTTTGCAGAAGTATGACAACATAACCAGCACAATGAGTGATGATAATAAATTTATACAAAAATTTATCTTGTCCTTGTTGAAGCACCTTGTTCGTAAAATACGTAACTAGGCTTTTATGTAAGGGGCAGTCAAATTAAAACGAGACAGTTGAAATAAAGTAAGTAAACTGATTATTGTTACAAAAGTAATCGCCGTAAAAGTTAATACATTTATTCCACTGTGAAACAAGACGGTCAATGCCTTCATGATAAATTGTATGCGGTTGCCTAGGGAATCATGATCGAATTCAGGCGTGCATCTCTTCGTCCGAAGCAAATCGACGGCCACGAATTTCTCTCTTCAGGCCTCAAAAATATGGAAATCGCTTGCGGAAAGGTCGGGACTGTACGGAAGGTGTGTAAGGCGTCCCCAGTCAAACGTACAGAAGATTCACTGGGAAGGCCTTACACATCCTCCGTACAGTCCCGACCTTTCCGCAAGCGATTTCCATATTTTTGAGGCCTGAAGAGAGAAATTCGTGGCCGTCGATTTGCTTCGGACGAACAGGTGCACGCCTGGATAGGATCGTGATTCCGCAGGCTATCGCAAACATTGTTCCTTGATGATATCTCACAGTGGAATAAATAAGTTAAAAGTTATTGTGACTACTCTTGAAATTATAAACAGTTTACTTACATGTTTCCCTCTGTTTCGTTTCCATTTGACTACCCCTTATATAATAATACCACTATAGACTCACGGAGAGTTTCGTTCTTTATGAGACATCTTGTACATAAACTAGCTGTAAAAGGCAGGAATAAAAAGTGTTTCTGATTACAGTTAAAGTCCCAACATGATTATCTACTGAAAAAGTTAGGATAAGAAGAAAGATGATTAAATAAACATAAGTAAAATAAAATTAAAGAAAAACTGAAGAAAGTGTAACGCAGCAAGAGATGAGCTACGATTGTATGACAAAAAAGTAAGATATTCGAGAAGCGATTGCTATGGAGAGAGAGACGGACAAAATTTCAGTCCAGAACACGGGCCATGTGGACTTACGTCCCCGTAAATGGTGTTGCAGGGCGAGGCCACATGCTTTCAGTTTCGGTGCTTTCACTCTTACGACAACAGAGCCTTGAACCTCTATCGACAGCCTTATATCTAGGACTCCGCCTTGTTCATTTCCTCCACCAGGCTGGGAGGTACTTGGGCTGTTGTTTAATGCTCATACCATTAACGTTTGAGCGTGTTTTTGGTACCGACAGAATCGGTAACTTTTTGCCTAAAAACATCTATCAAGCAAATGTTGTTTTACTACCAGGGAGACCAGGGGGACATTAACCATCTAAATGTGACATTATTATTAGAAACGTAACACAAAAATGATTTTGATTCTCTTCTACTAGTATTCGGTGCAAGTGCACAGGGTAACTTAACTCATTCACTTGCTGGAGATGACACAAAACAAACGGAAATGCGAGGAAAATGCACACGTCACACAATCAACCATCTTCAGTTAGATGTGTGCGATAGTGCAACGTACACGAACTGCGAGAAGGTAGAAATGCTACTCGTATATGCAGAACGTATAGGTATCAGGACAGTAATTGCAATAATGTGTGTTTCCATTTGTTTACTGTCAACTCCATACAGAAGTCAACATCAGATCCGTGTTGCGTTTTTAATAACGTTATGTTTACGTGAATGGTATTTTGTGATACATTTTTGAACAGGTCTTGAAGAGAGGAAGTGAATTACCGGGTAAATGGTGATGTTACTGGTGACAGTGCCACTAAAGCAGAGGTACTGAATAGGGTTTACCGAAATTCTTTCAGCAAAGAAGACGAAGTAAATATTCCACAATTCGAATCAAGAACAACTACGAACATGACTAACTTAGAAGTAAATATCCTCGGTGTAATAAAGTCAAAAACTCCGGTCCTGACAGTATACAAGTCAGGTTGTCAGGGTATGCGGTTACAACAGCACCATATTTAGCAATAATATACAACCGGCTGCTCGTTAACTGGAAAGTGGCACAAGTCATATCAATACCCAAGAAAGGAAATAGGAGTGATCCACTGAATTACAGACTAATATCACTAATGTAGATTTGCAGTAGTATTTTGGAACATACACTGTCTTCGCACATTATGAGCTATCTCGAAGATAACGATTTATTGACAAACAGCCAACGCGGATTCAAACATATCGTCCGTGTGAAACACAAGTAACTCTTTATTCTCGCGAAGTAATGTGTGCTAATGACGCGGGACGTCAAATTTTTAAATTTCTAGTAGGCTTTTGACACCGTAACTCCAAGCGCCTTCTAATCAAATTGTGCGCCTATGGACTATCGTCTCAGTTATGCAATTGGATTCATGCCTTACTGTCAGAAAGGTCACAGCTCGTAATAATAGAAGGAAAGTCATCGAGTGAAGGATAAGTAATATCTGGCATCCCCCGAGATAGTGTTTATAGGCCCTGCTTTCCTGATCCACATAAGGGATTTGAGAGACAATCTGAGTAGCACTCCGTGATTGTTTGCAGATGATGCTGTCATTTTTACAGTCTTAAAAAGTCTCCAGATGATCAAAACAAATTTAAAAACGATTTAGACAAGATATCAATATAGTGTGAAAAGGTGACAATTAAGTCTAAATAATGAAAAGTGCGCAGTCATTCACACGAGTACTCAAAAGAATCGGATTAATTTCGGTTACACGATAAATCACACAAATCTAAAGGCTGCAAATTTCATCTAAATACTTAGGGATGACAGTTACGAATAAGTTGTGACGATTGTATAGATAATGTTGTGGCTAAAGCAAACCAAAGAGTACGATAATTTCGTAGAACACTGAGAAAATGCAATAGGTCTACTAAAGAGACTGCCTACACTACGCTTGTACGTCTTCTTCTGAAGTATTGCTGTGCGGTGTGGGAACGGCATCAGACAGGATCGACGAAGGACATCGAAAACGTTCAACGAAGAGCAACTCGTCTTTTACTATCGCGAAATAGGGGAGAGAGCGCCAAGGATATATCGGTAATACGTGAATTGGGGCGGCAATCGTTAAAACAAAGGCGTTTTTCGTTGTGGCAGGATCTTCTCATGAAATTTCTATCATCAACTTTCTCCTCCTCAGAGTGTGAAAATATTTTTTTGACGCCCACTTACATAGTAAGGAATGATCATCATAATAAAAGATTTAAGTGTCCGTTTTTGCCGCGCGCTTTTCGAGAGTGGAATGGTAGAGAAATAGCTTGAAGGTGGTTCGATGAACCCTCTGCCAGGCACTTAATTGTGAATTTCAGAGTAATCATGTAGATTTGGATGTAGAAAGTATAGGGTACTACTTAGAAGAGACTTACTTCAGTTCATGTCTTTGTAACGAACAAAGTTACAAGAAAGACAGTCATGCTGGCTAATGTACCCCTGGTAGTTAGCAAGATTCGCTTTTGTGCTTCAGTAGAAAAATTTATTTGGGATGCTCAACTGGTCAACATGAAAGGAACAGCCTGCTTGTGACAGGAAGCACTATGAAGACGATGTCTCAAGACAAATGCAAACGTTTACTCTACCGTCGTCAATGGGATGTTATCAAAATGCAGCCTTTAAGGAAACTTTATGATGGGAAACTCAGATCATTCTTCTCTCAATTACCCACAAGATGAGGGAAGTTAATCGTCGACTCTTCGAGGATGGTATGATAATTCTGATAAATTTCCATGAAAGAATGAAACATTTTCGTCACGTCTTCAAAGTTGGTAAGCTTGATTATTCCAAGGATCGTGTAAAGAATTTTAGCAGCGTACAGCGTACAGTTCATTATCGCTAGCCGTCTGAACTGTCAGTTTGTCGACTGCGGCTGAAAATGGAGAAAACTGACTTTCGTGCTGTTATTAAATATTTTCATTTGAAGGGTTGGACTGCCGTCTAAATCAAAACAGAACTGGTTGAAGTTCACGCCGATTCTTCACCACCCCTGAAGACCATTTTATTCTGGATTAATGAATTTAAACGTGGTCGGACAAGCGCCAAAGTTGACAGCTGCCTCGGCCGTCCAACTGAGGTCATCCGAAAGGAAACACTGCAGGATAATAATTCGTGAAATAACTAAGACTGCAGGCATCTCAACAGAGCGAGCGCATAATATCCTGCACGGAGAATTGCCTATGAAGAAACTGTGCGCGAGGTGGACACTGCGATTGCCCAAAGTCGATCAAAAGCGCATCCAGCTCAACGTTCCGATACAATGTTTGGCGATGTTTAATTGCAATCCGCAAAACTTTCTGCACCAATTTGTGACTGTTGATGAACCAAAGTCAAACGGCAGTCATAACAATGGACAGAGGATGGTGAAAGTGGGTCGAAGAAGGCAAAGACCATTTTATCAGCTGGTAAGCTGATGACCACCGCTTTTGGGATTCCTAAGGAGTAACCTCATAGGTCACTTGGGAAAAGTAGAACCATAACTGGACCCTACTATGCTTCATTGTTGGATTGTTTGAAATTTGCGTTGGCTGAAAAAAGACGAAGGCTGGCACCCTAAGTAGTGCTCTTTCACCATGATAATGCACCATCCCACACATCAATTATAACAATGGTGAAAGTGCATGAACTGGCTTTGATCTGGTTCCTCATCGACCCAATTTACCAGACATAGTCCCAAGTGACTTCTTCCTGTCACCTACCTTGAAATTTTAGCTTGCTGGGAAGAAATTTTCATCGATTAAGAAAGTGGTAGTTACAATCAATGAATTTATGTGTTTAGCAGAGTTTGACAGAACCCATTTTTCCGATGGGATGAAAAGGCTGGAGGATCGCTGCAACAAGTATATATATCCTTCACAGGATAGTCATGTTAAGAAGCAAGGTGAGTTGTATGTCGACAGTGTATGAAGAAAAACATCGATTTAGCTCGTGATGTGTGCTGTCGTCCAGTAGAACATGCGGGAACGGTAATTAAAAGTATCACTAGATGTACGGAGCACAGGAAAAGCGTATCTGTGAGATATTGTATTGTAGATCTCGCGTGGGTGAGAAGGTAGAGCTTTCAAAGCCCACTGAAGACAATTTTTTTAACAGTTTATGCATGAAACTGTTATGAACATGTAAAAGAATTTATCGGAATTCGTAGGAATGTTCTTTTGGCAGTCTGCTTTGGCTTCGTTAGTTGAAAGTTATGTACTTATTATTGACTTTATTATTTTGTTTATTAGTAATTATTATTATCACCATTACTTCCGCACGTGTGATGCAATTGTTTCTTTATATTCCTGTTCTGATTGTATATTCTGTGAAACTACAAATGTACTCTATAGTTTTCCTATTTTCAAAGAAACGAAGCGAAAGCGAATTGCCAAGATAACATTGCTGTAAACTCCGAACAGCCCTTTTACTTATCAAAAACGCCTTGTCCCATATAATCACTTTATGCATAACACAGTAAAAAGAAAGGTTGTCTTTGGGATTTGAACCGTGGCCTATGATACAGGATCTATCACTCTACCAACTTTCCGACGGAAGTTATGCGTATTAGTTACTCTTAGTTATGTTTCTTATGTGCTCATTAGCTCTGGTGTTAATTAACATTTACGCCCGTTCTGCTGGACGACAGCATATAGTACGAACTAAATCGGAGTTTTGGTTGATACTCTATCGACATACAACGTTCGGTGCCGATCTAAGTGTCTGGAGGTTTGGGTGTAGACGTGCAGCAGTCAACTCTTTAAGTCTTTCTGTTATCAGGTGGATGATGATGAGGTGTAGGACGCTCGACATCACAGCATCATGGTATTTAGTGCCATCGCTAAGAACATACAGATGAACCTGGTTACAACAGGTAAAAGTTAAAAAAAAGGACCACCAAATGGTATTTGATACACAGTCGACACATTTTGGGCGGTTATAATTAAAGTGCAGCTATTCACAGAATTCCAGTATGGGCTGTATTATCAAATGACAGAGAACTTGGTAGATATTTTAATGCGTGAATGCGGAAAATATTTACGCGCAAAAAGAATTTGTTCCAGTTTTGGCCATCGGGAGCAAACCTGGCGCTTTGAATGCAAGAAACATGTACAGAAATGTTTTCACACGTAAGAACGAGACATGCGCCGAAAAGGTCAAATAAGTGAGAAAGGCATAACATTGATTATTATTAACCGCGGCTAAGGGAATTTGTTCAATATTAGCGCCGAAGACATCGAAGAGATGCTGCATCCGCATAACGATGGGATCAACAGTTGTATGTAGCATTTCCGGTGGATTCCGAGCAACGTGTTCCTGTATACTAGCCATCAGATCAGGTAGAGTCCGAACGTGTCCATGGAAAATGCGTTCTCTTAGATATCCACAGAGACTAAAGTCACACGGATTCAGATCAGGTGATCTTGAATGTCATGCATCTGCAAAATCTCCGGAGATAACGCGTTCGTGGAAGGTCACACTAAGCAGATCTTTCACTGGGCTAGTGACATAAGGTGTTGCCCCATCTTGCATGAAAACAGAGGTTTTCACACAGTTGCGCTCTTCCAAAACAGGAATCACATACTGTACAGAGAGGTCTCGACAATATGCAGACGTCATTGTACACCTCACTGGCCCTGTGGGTGTATTCTCTTCGAAGAAGAAAGGAGCCATAATAAAGCCGATTGTGAATTCACAGCACAGAGTCACATGCGGCGAGTGCAGTGGCTCTTCGTGCACAACACACGGTTTAACAGTGGCCCAAATTGGGCAGTTTCGTGTATTCACTGCACCCTACAGTGTGAAATGTGCCTCGTCACTCCATAGAATATGGCCTAACCACATGTCGTCAACTTCGATCAGTAGCAGAAACCAAAGAACAAATTCTGAATGTCGCTGCAGATCATGAGGTTTCAGCTGCTGCACCGCCTAGATCTTGTTCGGTACCAGTGTAAAATAGACCGCAAAACTTTCCGCCCTGTTCAATGTGACACTGCACGTGGCTAGCACTATCTGGTGCACGTGCTACATATTCAGCTACAACAACAGCAACCTCATCAATAACTTACACCGGCACAGGACGCCTTCCTCTTCCGGTGCCACACTAAGCTCACTAGTATTTTCGAATTTCATTATCATCTTCTTTAAACCATTTAATGAAATTGGGCCTCTCCTCAGACCTTTCAGTTGGAGATACTCTCCCAGTGCAGCACTGTAATTGCTGCAGTTTACTTAAAATAGTTTCACTAACAGTGCACGGACTCTATTCGAAAGCCGTACTGTTCACTCAGGTTATGGCTTGTCAAATGACAACATGGATGTCATACAAACAGCGTACAGCGCCAGATTTGCACCTTTCTTTCCTGAAATCAAATGTCTAGAATACCTTTTTTATTCTTGTGTGTACTATCATGGCCAGCAGTTTACAAGTATTATTTGTCAGAATAATCGTCCTGTAGTTTTTGCATTTATCGGCACGTTTCTTCTCTGGTAAGTTGATGATAATGTTTCTTAAAGTCGTTGGTTTCACAGATTTTTGACACCAAATCAAATAACTTCCTACAACTCGTTTCAGTATTTTCAAAGATATATCAACGATACTTGTCAACTTACTGAGCTCTGTTGATTCAGTTTTCTGTGAAACTCTAACTGCATTACTGGCTCACCCATTTCTTCCATAATTTCCTCCCACCCTCCTATCAAATTGTTCGACAGTTCCACACAGGACTTCGGTACAATCCTGTCATTTATCTGTCCTTTCTTCTGCGTTTAATAGGAATTTTCTATCTGCAACTTGTAAGTTTACCTTTTCATTTAACGTCTCCGATGCTACGTTTAATCTTTCTGTGTACGCTATCGATTTTACTACAATCATATCTTTCTTAGTATCTTAATGTATTTCTCTCATCCGGTTCGATTTAGCCTGTTTTCAGTTCCCCCTTAAATTTCATTTCCAAGCAACCTATACAATTACCTTCCCACGCCATTCTTAAGGTTCTTATATTTCCTCCTTCCATCCGTTTGCTAGAGTACTTGCCGAGTTATTCATGGTTTCTTACTCTATCGTTTTGATATACGTATGGTGCTCTGTCCTTCCTTTATTACTTCCCTCTTTTTTTATATTCCACTTGTCTTCTATTAACAACTCTCGACGGTTTTATTTATGCCATTGGCCACAGCGACAGTTAATTACTATTTCGTCTCATTCTGTCTTATATTTACAGTTTTCTACATCTACATTTGCATGGTTACTCCGCAATTCACACTTAAGTGCCTGGCAGAGGGTTCATCGAACCATTTTCATACTACTTCTCTACCATTCCACTCTCGAGTGGCGCGTCGGAAAAAGGAACACCTAAATCTTTCCGTTTGACTCTGATTTCTCTTATTTTATTATGATAATCATTTCTCCCTACGTAGGTGGGTGTCAACAAAGTATTTACAAATTCGAAAGAGAAATAGGTTATAGAAATTTCGTAAATAGATCTCGCCGCAAAGAAAACCGCCTTTGTTTCAGCGGCTGCCACCCCAGGTCGCGTATCATATCAGTGACACTCTCACCCCTATTGCGAGATAACACGAAACGACCTGCGCTTCTTTGCACTTTCGATGTCCTCCGTCAATGCTACCTGGTAAGGATCCCATACCGCGCAGCAGTATTCCAGCAGAGGAAGGTCAAGTGTAATGTAGGCTGTCTCTTTAGTGGGTTTGTCGCATCTTCTAAGTGTTCTGCCAACAAAGCGCAGTCTATGTTTCGCCTTCCCCAAAATATTATCTATGTGATCTTTCCAATTTAAGTTGCTCGTAATTGTAATCCCTAGGTATTTAGTCGAATTGACAGCACTTATATTTGTGCGATTTATCGTATACCCAAAATTTATCGTATTTCTTTTAGTACCCATGTGGATGACCTCACACTTTTCTTTGTTTAGTGCCAATTGCCACTTTTCGCACCATACAGAAATTCTCTCTAGATCATTTTGTAATTGGACTTGATCGTCTGATGATTTTACTAGACGGTAAATTACAGTGTCATCTGTAAACAGTCTCATGGGGCTGCTCAAATTATCTCCTAGATCGTTTATGTAAATCAAGAACAGCAGAGGGCCTATGACACTACCTTGCGGAACGCCAGATATCACTTCTGTTCTACTCGATGATTTACCGTCTATCACTACGAACTGTGACCTCTCTGAGAGGAAATCACGAATCCAGTCACACAACTGAGACGATACTCCGTATGCAAGCAATTTGATTAATAGTCGCTTGTGAGGAAAAGTATCAAAAGCCTTCTGGAAATCTAGGAATCTGGAATCGATCTGAGATCCCTTGTCGACAGCAGAAGAACGATATTTTCTGAATCCATGTTGGTTATGTATCAATAAGTCATTTTCTTCAAGGTTATTCATAATGTTCGAGTACAGTATATGCTCCAATATCCTACTGCAACTTGAGGTCAGTGATATGGGTCTGTAATTCAATGGGTTACTCCTATCTCCCACCTTGAATATTGGCGTGACCTGTGCTACTTTCCAGTCTTTGTATATGATTGCTAAGAAAGGCGCTATTGTGTTTGCATGCTCTGAAAGGAACCTGATTGGTATACCATCTGGACTGGAATACTTGCCTTTCTTAAGTGATTTGAGTTGTTTCGCAACACCTAAAATATCTACTTTTATGTCAGTCATGCTAACAGATGTTCTGATTTAGAATTCTGGAATATTTACTTCGTCTTCTTTCGTGAAGGAATTACGGAAATCTGTATTTAGTAACTCCGCTTTAGTGGCACCACCATCGGTAACAGTTTCATCGCTTTCGTGCAGTGACGGTATTGACTGTTTTTTTTTGCACTGGTGTACTTTACATACGACCAGAAACTCTTTGGGTTTTCTACCATATTTTGAGACAATGTTTCATTGTGGAAACTATTAAAAGCATTTCGCATTGACGTCCGCACTAGATTGCGAGCTTCCTTGAAACTTAGACAGTCTTGATGATTTTGCGTTCTTCTGAATTTGGCATGCTTTTTTCGTTGCTTCTGCAACAGTGTTCTGACGTGTTTTGTGTACCATGGTGGATCAGTCCCGTCTCTTATTAACTTATGCGGTATGAATCTGTCTATTGCTGTCGACACTGTATCTTTGAATTTTAGCCATATCTGGTCTACACTTACGTAATTAGCTTGGAAGGAATGGAGACTCTCTCTTAGGAAGGCATCAAGCGAATATTTATCTGTTGTTTTAAATAGATATATTTTGCGATTATTTATAGTGGTTTTGGTTGATATGGTTTTGAGCCTCGCTACAATGACCTTGTGTTCACTAATCGCTGTATCCGTCATGACGCTCTCTATTAGATCAGAATTATTTGTGGGTAAGCGGTCAAGTGTGTTTTCGCAACCATTTACAATTCGTGTGGGCTCATGAACTAATTGTTCAAAGATATTCTCAGAGAATGCATTTAGTACAATTTCGGAAGATGTTTTCTGTCTACCACCGGCTTTGAACATGTATTTTCGCCAAGAATCGAGGGTAGATTGAAGTCTCCACCAATTACAACTGTATGAGTGGGGTATTTATTTGTAATGAGATTCAAGTTTTCTTTGAACGATTGAGCTACTATATCATCTGAGTCGGGGGGTCGGCAGAAGGATCCAATTATTCCATTTCTTATATACTGGTATATCTTTCTCTTGAATTTAAGCCTGTTGTTTACCATTACATAAATATGATCGGAATCTGTAACTGCACTTAGGTATGTTTTGCAATATAGGATTCGATTTATTAATCTTTCTTTAGTTATGATATAGCCAAGTGGAAATGTCCGCGCGTTTCCTAGTAGTTTCCAGGTATATCATTTCTGTTATGGTTTCGGTAGAGGACGTTCGCTACAATTAGTTGGCATCTATGGCAGACCTCTAGAAACTACTCTACCATCTTATTCCCTTCCCCTAGAGGGCGTTCGCTACAACTAGTTGCGTGTTTTTGGAATTTGCATTGTTTAATTCATAAATTTCGGGCGTATTATAGTATTTGAGAGCTGTAGCATCGCGTTTTAGTACCTGAATAGTGTAAAATCGCGTAGTCGTCTGTCTTCTGTTTTTGTTTTGAACGGCCAGTGTCGGTTGGACACAGACAGTGTGCTCCCTGCCGCCGTTGGATAAGCAGCTGCAGCAGCAAGTCGTCTACTGTTAGCTCACTTATTTGTTACATAGTTTAATTCTTAATTTCTTTGTGTGTTTTTGGTATTTGCATTGTTTAATTCATAAATTTCGGGCGTATTATAGTATTTGAGAGTTGTAGTATCGCGTTTTAGTACCTGAATAGTGTAAAATCGCGTAGTCTCCTTTTGCCACCGAGCAGTGTGTCAGCAGTGCGCAAGTAGCAGCATTACTGCATTTACTAAGCAATCTTGTATTTTAATTACCGTTTAAATTTTGTGTCGAATTGTTTTTTCTCTCTGTAGATTAGTTCAGACGTTCTTTGCACAACAGTATTTAGCATGGATAGGGACTGCGAATGCCGTGTTCGGATGCGGGTTGAGTTGGCATCCCTTCGCTCCCAGCTTCAGGCAGTGTTGGCTTCGGTCACACAGCTTGAGGCTGTTCCCAATGGGTATCACTGTGGGGATCCGGACGGGGGTTTGTCGGGGACGGTCAGCTCGTCCCACACATCCCCCGATCGGACTTCGGCTGTGGCTGCCCGGGATACTGCCCACATTGAGGCTGACCCCTCACCCGTGGTAGAGTGGGAGGTCGTCTCGAGGTGTGGCAGGGGGCGAAAGACATTCCGGAGGGCTGAACGGAAGGCCTCTCCAGTTTGTCTGACTAGCCGGTTTCAGGCTCTGTCTCTGGCTGATACTGATCTTCGCCCGAACACGGCTGCTTGTCCTGTTCCAGAGGTTGCCCCTCAGTCTGCAAGATCTGGGCGGTCGCAGAGGGTGACCTTACTGGTAGTTGGGAGCTCCAACGCCAGGCGCGTAATGGGGCCCCTTAAGAATATGACTGCAAGGGAGGGGAAGAAAACCAATGTGCACTCCGTGTGCATACTGGGGGAAGTCATTCCAGATGTGGAAAGGGTCCTTCCGGATGCCATGAAGGGTACAGGGTGCACCCATCTGCAGGTGGTCGCTCATGTCGGCACCAATGATGTGTGTCGCTATGGATCGGAGGAAATCCTCTCTGGCTTCCGGCGGCTATCTGATTTGGTGAAGACTGCCAGTCTCGCTAGCGGGATGAAAGCAGAGCTCACCATCTGCAGCATCGTCGACAGGACTGACTGCGGACCTTTGGTACAGAGCCGCGTGGAGGGTCTGAATCAGAGGCTGAGACGGTTCTGTGACCGTGTGGGCTGCAGATTCCTCGACTTGCGCCATAGGGTGGTGGGGTTTCGGGTTCCGCTGGATAGGTCAGGAGTCCACTACACGCAGCAAGCGGCTGCACGGGTAGCAGGGATTGTGTGGCGTGGACTGGGCGGTTTTTTAGGTTAGATGGCCTCGGGCAAGTACAGAAAGGGCAGCAGCCTCAAAGGGTGCAGGGCAAAGTCAGGACATGCGGGGGCCAAGCAACAATCGGTATTGTAATTGTAAACTGTCGAAGCTGCATTGGTAAAGTACCGGAACTTCAAGCGCTGATAGAAAGCACCGAAGCTGAAATCGTTATAGGTACAGAAAGCTGGTTGAAGCCAGCTGAAATTTTTATAAAGGCACAGACGGGTTTAGAAAGGACAGATTGCTTGCAACCGGTGGTGGCGTGTTTTTCGCTGTTAGTAGTAGTTTATCCTGTAGTGAAGTAGAAGTGGATAGTTTCTGTGAATTATTACGGGTGGAGGTTACACTCAACAACCGAGCTAGGTTAATAATTGGCTCCTTTTACCGACCTCCCGACTCAGCAGCATTAGTGGCAGAACAACTGAGAGAAAATTTGGAATACATTTCACATAAATTTTCTCAGCATTTTATAGTCTTAGGTGGAGATTTCAATTTACCAGATATAGACTGGGACACTCAGATGTTTAGGACAGTTGGTAGGGACAGAGCATCGAGTGACATTATACTGAGTGCACTATCCGAAAATTACCTCGAGCAATTAAACAGAGAACCGAATCGTGGAGATAACATCTTGTACCTACTGATAACAGGCAGACCCGAACTTTTCGACTCTGTAAGTGCAGAACAGGGAATCAGTGATCATAAGGCCGTTGCAGCATCCATGAATATGGAAGTTAATAGGAATATAAAAAAAAAAGGGAGGAAGGTTTATCTGATTAGCAAGAAGGCAGATTTCAGACTACCTAACAGATCAAAACGAAAATTTCTGTTCCGACACTGACAATGTTGAGTGTTTATGGAAAAACTTCAAGGCAATCGTAAAATGCGTTTTAGACAGGTACGTGCCGAGTAAAACTGTGAGGGACGGGAAAAACCCACCGTGGTTCAACAACAAAGTTAGGAAACTACTGCGAAAGAAAAGAGAGTTTCACTCCAAATGTCAACGCAGCCAAAACCTCTCATGCAAACAGAAGCTAAACGATGTCAAAGTTAGCGTAAGGAGGGCTTTGCGTGAAGCGTTCAGTGAATTCGAAAGTAAAATTCTATGTACCGACTTGACAGAAAATCCTAGGAAGTTCTGGTCTTACGTTAAATCAGTAAGTGGCTCAAAACAGCATATCCAGACACTCCGGGATGATGATGGCATTGAAACAGAGGATGACACGCGTAAAGCTGAAATACTAAACACCTTTTTCCAAAGCTGTTTCACAGAGGAAGACCGCGCTGCAGTTCCTTCTCTAAATCCTCGCACAAACGAAAAAAGGGCTGACATCGAAATAAGTGTCCAAGGAATAGAAAAGCAACTGGAATCACTCAACAGAGGATAGTCCACTGGACCTGACGGGATACCAATTCGATTCTACACAGAGTACGCGAAAGAACTTGCCCCCCTTCTAACAGCCGTGTACCGCAAGTCTCTAGAGGATCGGAAGGTTCCAAATTATTGGAAAAGAGCACAGGTAGTCCCAGTCTTCAAAAAGGGTCGTCGAGCAGATGCGCAAAACTATAGACCTATATCTCTTACGTCGATCTGCTGTAGAATTTTCGAACATGTTTTTTGCTCGCGTATCATGTCGTTTTTGGAAACCCAGAATCTACTCTGTAGGAATCAACATGGATTCTGGAAACAGCGATCGTGTGAGACCCAACTCGCTTTATTTGTTCATGAGACCCAGAAAATATTAGATACAGGCTCCCAGGTAGATGCTATTTTCCTAGACTTCCGGAAGGTGTTCGATACAGTTCCACACTGTCGCCTGATAAACAAAGTAAGAGCCTACGGAACATCAGACCAGCTGTGTGGCTGGATTGAAGAGCTTTAGCAAACAGAACACAGCATGTTGTTATCAATGGAGAGACGTCTACAGACGTTAACGTAACATCTGGCGTGCCACAGGGGAGTGTTATGGGACCATTGCTTTTCACAATATATATAAATGACCTAGTAGATAGTGTCGGAAGTTCCATGCGGCTTTTTGCGGATGATGCTGTAGTATACAGAGAAGTTGCAGCATTAGAAAATTGCAGCGAAATGCAGGAAGATCTGCAGCGGATAGGCACTTGGTGCAGGGAGTGGCAACTGACCCTTAACATAGACAAATGTAATGTATTGCGAATACATAGAAAGAAGGATCCTTTATTGTATGATTGTATGATAGCGAAACAAACACTGGCAGCAGCTACTTCTGTAAAATATCTGGGAGTATGCGTACGGAACGATTTGAAGTGGAATGATCATATAAAATTAATGTTGGTAAGGCGGGTACCAGGTTGAGATTCATTGGGAGAGTGCTTAGAAAATGTAGTCCATCAACAAAGGAGGTGGCTTACAAAACACTCGTTCGATCTATACTTGAGTATTGCTCTTCATTGTGGGATCCGTACCAGATCGGGTTGACGGAGGAGATAGAGAAGATCCAAAGAAGAGCGGTGCGTTTCGTCACAGGGTTATTTGGTAACCGTGATAGCGTTACGGAGATGTTTAACAATCTCAAGTGGCAGACTCTGCAAGAGAGGCGCTCTGCATCGCGGTGGAGCTTGCTGTCCAGGTTTCGAGAGGGTGCGTTTCTGGATGAGGTATCGAATATATTGCTTCCCCCTACTTATACCTCCCGAGGAGATCACGAATGTAAAATTAGAGAGATTCGAGCGCGCACGGAGGCTTTCAGACAGTCGTTCTTCCCGCGAACCGTACGCGACTGAAACAGAAAAGGGAGGTAATGACAGTTGCACGTAAAGTTCCCTCCGCCACACACCGTTGGGTGGCTTGCGGAGTATAAATGCAGATTTAGATGTAGTTGACATCTATAGCAGAACTCTGGAAACTACTCTGCAATCTTATTCCCTTCCACTAGGCCATATTTTCGATCCCCTACACCACGACAACGTTTCAATATCCTAGGATAATCAAATTTTTGTCATCTGTTTTCTCTGTTCCCTTAGTATCTGTTTGTGACGTGATTATGTAAGCCTGCGCAAGGATGGTTGGTGTCGGCTTAGGGCAGTACTCAGAAGAATAATTTGTTGACATATTGCTCGTAATAACTCGCCCTTGGCCTACTTTTCTGTGCATAAGGACTCCAATACCTGTTACATATTCAATGATACTTTCGCTACAACCTTATTATAATCAGACCAGAAATCTCTGTTCTCTTTCCATTTCACTGATTCCTACCAAGACTAACGTTAGCCTACTCGACTCTCTTTTCAGACTATCCAGCTTACTTATAACATTCATGTCTCTAACATTCCGGGCTCCATTTCTTCGCCATCGTGATAATCTCCTCCGGCGTAGCTCTCATCTGGAGGCGCAAATGGAGAATTAGTTTACTACCGGAATTTTCTGACGAGGAACTGGTTATCACGAGACTTTTTGTTCCAGAAGAATGCGTATACTGCGTATACAATTTGTATCTTTATTGCAGTGGTTTCCATTGCATCCTGGTGTCACTGACCATTGGCGATTCTTCCGACTTTTACGGATAGTTTCCCACAACAAAGACAATAGGGTGCCCTGAACCTCTACCCACTCCTCCACTCTCTGACAGTAGGAGTATGACTTTTTACAACAGAAGTCCTCTGCCATCATAGATGAAGTTTTTTTATCCGAAATGTAGAGGTGTGGCTATAAAATAACGGGAGTATTGCTGTCAAACATTGTATTTAAAAAACACAGTTATTGTCACTCCCCATGTACTCCCCTTCTCTATCCCTACAATGCCCCAGGCGAATTTTCCGTTGATGGAAATAGTTCCGGAAGTCATCCTCTGTGAGCTTCTTGATGATGCGTACCATCTGTTCTTTCAGTGCTTGAAATGACTGAAATCTAGGTCGTCTTAATGCCTTCTACACCTTTGGGAACAGGCAGAAGCCACATGCTGCTTGGTCACACAGGTCCAACACAGGGATACTGCACTTCGCTAGAAACCTCTTAACAGACAATGCGGTATGAGACGGTGCTTTGTCTAGATGCAGAACCCATGACTTGTCCCTCCAAAATTCGAGTCTTTTTTTTCTTATTGTCTAACGGAATTGATTAATAATCTCAAGCTAGTAGTTTTCATTAATAGTCTGAACTTTAGGAACACAGTGAAGATACACAGTTCCACGAGTATTGAAACCAATCGTCCTCGCTTTGAATCTTCATTTGCTCATTCGACCTTTCTTCGCTCTCGGTGAAGTTGGGCCCTTCCAGTGCATGGACTGGCGCTTAGGTTCTTGGTCAAAAGTGAAAAACTAAGATTCGTCGTATGATATCACTCTTTCCAAGAAATCAGGATCATTTTCAATGGTACTTAAAAGTGCCAGTACATCTTCACGAGCTTCTTTTTGTTCGATGGCGAGAATTTTTGGCGCCAGTTTCGCACAGACTTTTCTCATGTTAAATTTCTTACGTAAAATTTGCCTTACGCACTCTTTGTAAATTCCTACAATTTCCAGATCGAATCAGATTATCTACTTTTTCGGCGTTTTCATCCGTTTTTGATGTTGAAGGGCGTCACTGGCGCGATAGTCTTCAACGTCTTCTCGGCCATCTTGTAAACGCTTGACCCACTCAAGAACTCACGTACTTGACAAACAGTCTTCGCCATACACTTCTTTTAGTAAAAGATACGTCTCAGTAGCAGTTTTTCCAAGTTTCACAAGAATCTTCACGACAGTTCGTTGCTTTATTATTGCACTTACCATTTTTTCAGCAAAACAAAATAACAGCTCTTACACAAACAAAGACCACGGCCACACTGATTTGTCTGCAGACACCAGAGATGCGGCATTCGACTGAGAACGCTTCTTGCGTCATAGCTATTGGTCGTTCGCCTTTGGCGCACGCGTACTTACCTTTTGACAGGTCAGTCTAGTTATTTTATAGTCACACCTCATAAGTACTGGCTGAAATCTAACTTAGGATTAGTAGCCATGACGCTAACACTTAAACCTTGGGCGTGTGTCGTACTCCTTCTATCATTCGTAAAAAGACAAACGTTTCAAATTTATGACACTACAGGCTGGTGATCACTAATTTGTGTAAGAAACAAGAATGGATCCAAAATGAAACCTTGTAACACGTCGTGTTTGTTTGTTTCAAATTCAGAGCACCAACCAAAACGTGACAGACAGAAATATTCTACAGTGTGTAGGAATCAACGTAAGTTCCGAAACAATGACGATGTGAAAACCAGCTCTGTTCGTCCATGAGATACAGAATGCGGTAGATACCGAGACCCAGACAGATACCGTGTTTCTTGACTTCAGGAAGCCACTCGGTACAGTTCCCCACTGCTACCTAAGGAACTAAATGCGAGCGTACGGGCTATCAGACCAATTGTGTGATTGAACTGAAGAATTTCTACAAACAGAACACAGCATGTCATTCAGAATGGAGAGAAGTCTTCAGGCGTAAAAGTGACTTCTGGTTTACTCCAAGAGATTGTTATTGGTCCATTACTTTTCACGATGTATACAGGGTGGTCCATTGATAGTGACTGGGCCAAATATCTCTCGAAATAAGCATCAAACGAAAAAACTATAAAGAACGAAACTCGCCTAGCTTGAAGGGGGAAACCAGATGGCGCTATGGTTGGCCCGCTAGATGGCGCTGCCATAGGTCAAACTATTATCAACGGCATTTTTTAAAATAGGAACCCCCATTTTTATTACATATTCGTGTAGTACGTAAAGACATATGAACGTTTTAGTTGGACCACTTTTTTCGCTTTGTCATAGATGGCGCTGTAATAGTCACAAACGTATAAGTATATGTTATCACGTAACATTCCACGAGTGCGGACCGTATTTGCTTCGTGATACATTACCCGTGTTAAAATGGATCGTTTACCAATTGCGGAAAAGGTCGATATCGTGTTGATGTATGGCTATTGTGATCAAAATGCCCAACGGGCGTGTGCTATGTATGATCCAAGTGTCCGGACCGTTCGCCGGATAGTTACGTTATTTAAGGAAACAGGAAGTGTTCAGCCACGTGTGAAACGTCAACCACGACCCGCAACAAATGATGATGCCCAAGTTGGAGCGGCTAATCCGCACATCAGTAGCAGACAAATTGCGCGAGAATCGGGAATCTCAAAAACGTCGGTGTTGGGAATGCTACAGCAACATCGATTGCACCCATACGATATTTCTATGCAACAGGAATTGCATGACGACGACTTTGAACGTCGTGTACAGTTCTGCCACTGGGCACAAGAGAAATTACGGGACGATGACAGATTTTTTGCACGCGTTCTATTTAGCGACGAAGTGTCATTCACCAACAGCGGTAAAGTAAACCGGCATAATATGCACTACTGGGCAACGGAAAACCCACAATGGCTGCGACAAGTGAAACATAGGTGACCTTGGCGGGTTAATGTATGGTGTAGCATTATGGAAGGAAGGACAATTGGCCCCCATTTTATCGATGGCAATCTAAATGGTGCAATGTATGCTGATTTCCTACGTAATGTTCTACCGATGTTACTACAAGATGTTTCACTGCATGACAGAATGGCGATGTAGTTCCAACATGACGGATGTTCGGCACATAGCTCGCGTGCGGTTGAAGCGGTACGCATAGCATATTTCTTGACAGGTGGATTGGTCGTCGAAGCACCATACCATGGCCCGCACGTTCACCGGATCTGACGTCCCCGGCATTCTTTCTGTGGGGAAAGTTGAGGGATATTTGCTATCGTGATCCACCGACAACGCCTGACAACGTGTGTCAGTGCATTGTCAATGCATGTGCGAACATTACGGAAGGCGAACTACTCGCTGTTGAGAATGTCGTTACACGTATTGCCAAATGCATTGAGGTTGACGGACATCATTTTGAGCATTTATTGCATTAATGTAGTATTTAAAGGTAATCACGCTGTATCAGTATGCGTTCTCAGAAATGATAAGTTCACAAAGGTACATGTATAACATTGGAACAACCGAAATAAAATGTTCAAACGTACCTACGTTGTGTATTATAATTTAAAAAAACCTACCTGTTACCAACTGTTCGCCTAAAACTGTGAGCCATATGTTTGTGACAATTACGGCGCCATTTATCACAAAGCGAAAAAAGTGGTCCAACTAAAACATTCATATGTCTTTACGTACTACATGAATATATAATAAAAATGGGGGTTCCTATTTAAAAAAAAAGGCAGTTGATATCCGTTTGACCTATGGCAGCGCCATGTAGCAGACGAACCATAGCGCCATCTGGTTTCCCCCTTCGAGCTAGTCAAGTTTCGCTCTTTGTAGTTTTTTCGTTTGACGCTTATTTCGTGAGATATTTGGTGCGGTCACGATCAATGGACCATCCTGTATATGAACGACATAGTAGACAACATCGTAACTTCCATGAGGCTTTTCTTTTATGATACTGTTGTATAAAGAGAAGTCACAGCGCTAGAAAACTGTAGCGAAATGCAGGAAGACCTACAGAGGATCGAGGCTCGGTGCAGGGATTTGCAATTGACCCTAAACATAAACACGTGTAAATTATTGCGTATAAATGGACAGAAAGACCCATTATTGTATGATAACATGATTACAGAACAATTACTAGAAGCATTTACGTCCATAAATATCTAGGGCTATGTTTGTGGTGCGATCTCAAGTCGAACAACCACATGAAACTAACAACAGGGAAAGCAGATACCAGACTGAGAAGAATCCTCAGAAGATGTAGTCCATCAACAAAGGAGGTAGCTTTCAGAACCCTTGTTCAATCAATTCTTGCACACTGCTTGTCTATCGTGATATGGGATTGATAGTGGAAACACAGAACATCCAAAGAAGACCAACGCGTTTCGTTGCAGGTTCATTTACTAGGCACGAGAGCGTCACAGAGACGATCAATAAACACAAATGGCAGATGCTGCAAGAGAGGTGTTCTGCAGAACGATGTGATTTACTGTTGAAGTTCACAGAGCGTACGTTCCTAGAAGAGTCAACAAATATTACTTCCTTCCATGTATATCTCCCGAAAAGACCACGAAAATAAAATTATTAGAGAGATTCGAGCCCTCTCGGCGACTTACCAAAAACCGTTCTTCCCGCGAAATATTCGCGACTGGGACAGAAAAGGGAGGAATCGACAGTCGAACACAAAGTACCCTCAGTCAGACACGGCAAGGTGGCTCGCTGAATATAGATTTAGATGTAGATGTAGCTGTAGAATATGTAGGTACTCCGCTCGTTGACAAACTTTTTCGAAATTCAGAGTGGTTACAACTGAGAATGGTATCTGTGATAAGTGTTAATAAATTTGCTTGAAAATGACTTTCGATTTGAACTATTTTCAGTATTTTAAGTATAGAAAAAACCCATTGCTACAGATGAAGAATGGTACGACTATATGATGGATGTCGGGTGCGCCTGACGTCACTGGGACTTTTTAGTTGAGATCGCAACACAATGTGCCCAGAGTACTTACACGTGCAGATTATCGCCTTCTTTTGGATTTCGGAAAAGATCGAATCGTTAGCGTGTGGAACATGGGAATAACAAACGAACAAACTGCACAGACAAATGGTTGGAGTGGATTAACGCTGGACGAGCGGTGGCGATGTGGACACAGTAGAACAACGTGGCAAGAAGATAATGCATGGGTAATTCCGGAAAGACTACTGTTGTCGTTGTGGTCTTCAGTCCTGAGACTAGTTTGATGCAGCTCTCCATGCTACTATATCCTGTGCAAGCTTCTTCATCTCCCAGTACTTACTGCAACCCACGTCCTTCTGAATCTGCTTAGTGTATTCATCTCTTGGTCTCCCTCTACGATTTTTACCCTCCACGCTGCCCTCCAGTGCTAAATATGTGATCCCTTGATGCCTCAGAACATGTCCTACCAACCGATCCCTTCTTCTGGTCAAGTTGTGCCACAAACTTCTCTTCTCCCCAATCCTATTCAATACCTCCTCATTAGTTACGTGATCTACCCACCTTATCTTCAGCATTCTTCTGTAGCACCACATTTCGAAAGCTTCTGTTCTCTTCTTGTCCAAACTAGTTATCGTCCATGTTTCACTTCCATACATGGCTACACTCGATACAAATACTTTCAGAAACGACTTCCTGATACTTAAATCTATACTCGATGTTAACAAATTTCTCTTCTTGAGAAACGCTTTCCTTGCCATTGCCAGTCTACATTTTATATCCTCTCTACTTCGACCATCATCGGTTATTTTACTCCCTAAATAGCAAAACTCCTTTACTACTTTAAGTGTCTCATTTCCTAATCTAATTCCCTCAGCATCACCCGACTTAATTTGACTACATTCCATTATCCTCGTTTTGCTTTTGTTGATGTTCATCTTATATCCTCCTTTCAAGACACTGTCCATTCCGTTCAATTGCTCTTCCAAGTCCTTTGCTGTCTCTGACAGAATTACAATGTCATCGGCGAACCTCAAAGTTTTTACTTCTTCTCCATGAATTTTAATACCTACTCCGAATTTTTCTTTTGTTTCCTTTACTGCTTGCTCAATATACAGATTGAATAACATCGGGGAGAGGCTACAACCCTGTCTTACTCCTTTCCCAACCACTGCTTCCCTTTCATGTCCCTCGACTCTTATAACTGCCATCTGGTTTCTGTACAAATTGTAAATAGCCTTTCGCTCCCTGTATTTTACCCCTGCCACCTTTAAAATTTGAAAGAGTGTATTCCAGTCAACATTATCAAAAGCTTTCTCTAAGTCTACAAATGCAAGAAATGTAGGTTTGCCTTTCCTTAATCTAGCTTCTAAGATACGTCGTAGGGTCAGTATAGCCTCATGTGTTCCAGTATTTCTACGGAATCCAAATTGATCTTCCACGAGGTCGGCTTCTACCAGTTTTTTCCATTCGTCTGTAAAGAATTCGTGCTAGTATTTTGCAGCTGTGACGTATTAAACTGATAGTTCTGTAATTTTCACATCTGTCAACACCTGCTTTCTTTGGGATTGGAATTATTATATTCTTCTTGAAGTCTGAGGGTATTTCGCCTGTCTCATACATCTTGCTCACCAGATGGTAGAGTTTTGTCAGGACTGGCTCTCCCAAAGCCGTCAGTAGTTCCAATGGAATGTTGTCTATTCCCGGGGCCTTGTTTCGACTCAGGTCTTTCAGTGCTCTGTCAAACTCTTCACGCAGTATCGTGTCTCCCATTTCATCTTCATCTACATCCTCTTCCATTTCCGTAATATTGTTCTCAAGTACATCGCCCTTGTATGGACCCTCTATATACTCCTTCCACCTTTCTGCTTTCCCTTCTTTGCTTAGAACTGGGTTTCCATCTGAGCTCTTCATATTCATACAAGTGGCTCTCTTTTCTCCAAAGGTTTCTTTAATTTTCCTGTAGGCAGTGTCTATCTTACCCCTAGTGAGATATGCCTCTACATCCTTACATTTGTCCTCTAGCCATCCCTGCTCAGCCATTTTGCACTTCCTGTCGATCTCATTTTTGAGACGTTTGTATTCCTTTTTGCCTGCTTCATTTACTGCGTTTTTATATTTTCTCCTTTCATTAATTAACTTCAATATTTCTTCTATTACCCAAGGATTTCTACTAGCCCTCGTCTTTTTACCTACTGGATCCTCTGCTGCCTTCACTACTTCATCCCTCAAAGCTACCCATTCTTCTTCTACTGTATTTCTTTCCCCCATTCCTGTCAATTGTTCCCTTATGCTCTCCCTGAAACTCTGTACAACCTCTGGTTCTTTCAGTTTATCCAGGTCCCATCTCCTTGATTTCCCACCTTTCTGCAGTTTCTTCAGTTTTAATCTACAGTTCATAACCAATAGATTGTGGTCAGAGTCCACATCTGCCCCTGAAAATGTCTTACAATTTAAAACCTGGTTCCTAAATATCTGTCTTACCATTATATAATCTATCTGATACCTTTTAGTATCGCCAGGATTCTTCCATGTATAAAACCTTCTTTTATGATTCTTGTAATCCATATTATCAAATCCTTCATATTCAGGACAAAAAATGACGAATTCCAGTAGGATAACGAATGACCAGCTCCGTGCAGTTCACAAACGTCTTGATAAGTATATGGATCCTTGAGTGCTCTGCCCAGTCCCTGATTTATCAGCAATAGAGTATATTTGGAAGGCGATGAGAAGATGTACAGTTCCATACCAACCTCCAGCCAGCAAGTTTCATGAACTGAGACAGTATGTGTTTCAGGCACGGAAAGAAATTCATCAAGATAAAATTTGGAGGCTGTTTGTTTCCATACTACAACCATTACAAAGATGTAATCGTGCCCATGGGCGTTGCACCTCACACAAAATGTTGGTATTGGACGTCAGTCCCAAATGGAATGAAAGGTTACAGATTTAACACCCATTAGGTGATGAACATCGGCACAACGTTTGATAAATATGGGACTGGTGCTTCATGGTGATCAGCTTTCCATTAACACTGAAGCGCCAAAGAAACTGATATAGGCATGCATATTCAAATACAGAGATATGTAAACAGACAGAATACGACGCTGCGGTCGGCAACGCCTATATCAAACAACAAGTGTTTGGCGCAGTTGTTAGATCGGTTATTGCTGCTACAATGGCAGGATATCAAGATTTGTGTTTGAACGTGGTGACATACTCGGCCCACGAGCGATGGAACACAACATCTCCGAGACAGCGATGAAGCGAGTATTTTCCCGTACTACGATTTCACGAGTGTACCGTCAGTATCAGGAATCCGGTAAGAAATCAAATCTCCGACGTCGCTGCAGCCAGAAAATGATCCTGCAAGAACGGGACCAACGACAACTGAAGAGAAGCGTTCAACGTGACAGAAGTGCAACCCTTCTGCAAACTGCTGCAGATTTCAATAGTGGGCCATCAACAAGTGTCAACGTGCGAACCATTCAACGAAACATCATCGATATGGGCTTTCGAAGCCGAAGGCCCACTCGTTTACCCTTGATGACTGCACGACACAAAGCTTTACGCCTCGCCTGGGCGCGTCAACATCGACACTGGACTGTTGATGACTGGAAACATGTTACTTGGTCGGACGAGTCTCGTTTCAAATTGTATCGAGGGGATGGACGTGTACGGGTATGGAGACAACCTCATGAATCCGTGAGCCCCACATGTCAGCAGAAGACTGTTCAAGCTGGTGGAGGCTCTGTAATAGTGTGGGGCGTGTGCAGTTGAAGTGATATGGGACTCTTGGTACGTCTATATACGACTAAGGCAGGTGACACGTACGTAAGCATCCTGTCTGGATCACCTGCATTCATTCATGTCCATTGTGCATTCAGACGGACCTGGGCAATTCCAGCAGGACAACGCGACACCCCACGCGTCCAGAATTGCTACAGAATAGCTCCAGGAACACTCTTGTGAGTTTAAACACTGCCGCTGGCCACCAAACTCCCCAGACATGAACATTATTGAGCATATCTGGGATGCCTTGCAACGTGCTGTTTAAAAGAGATCTCCACTTCCACGCACTCTTTCGGATTTATGGACAACCCTGCAGGATTCATGGTGTCATATCCCTCCAGCACTACTTCACACATATGTCGAGTCGATGCCACGTCGTGTTGCGGTACTTCTACGTGCTCGCGAGGGCCTACACGATATTAGGTTGGTGTACCAGTTTCTTTTTCTCTTCAGCATATCACATGCCATTGCCACATGGTCCATCTCCAACGGCCTTGTATTTAGGAGATGTATCACGCGATGATTACATGTGATACATTGTCTGATATTTTTTTTAAATTTTTTACGGATGCCAGAGCACCAAATTGTTGTCCTGAACGTGACCCAATGGCTTGTTTTTTAAATAAAGTGCTCATAACAGACTAAGGCGACAGTGACGTACTATAAAAAGTTTTGTATGGCTGTGAACGTCATCCAAGAAAAGAACGGTACATATGAGGAGCTTATAAATTAGTTATTCAAAAATAATATTTAATTTTGAAAAGGCTAAATAACTTACAGAAATGTTTGGCATAGCACTGAATGCAGTATAGCTTCACGTTTTATTCTCGCTTAACACCATTAGTTCCCGACGGTCCCGTTAGGTGGCATGTGAGAATGAGTTATTCCAGCAGTCAAAATGGAGTCTTATAATGGTGCAGTACATGCGTAGTGTTGTTTATGGTTTCATGAACCCAAATCCGCTGTTACAGTTCAGAGACAATTCAGGATTAGATATAGCAAGGCACCACTTTGAAGATAAAACTTTGTTCAATCGGTTCACCAAACCTGGCTGTGTACCATATAGGACGCCAGGTCAGGGTCGGCCAGCGGTCCTTTCTTTTTTTCCGAATCAGCTGTAACTGGAATATCGTACCTGGACATCCTTGAACAGTATCTAACGTCTCAGCTACAACAGGATATGGACACAGAATTTATTTTCCTAAAGGATAGCGCGCCACTACATTATCATCATAAAGTTGTTGCGTATCTACGTAAGAATGTATCGGCTTGGGCTGGACGTTGTGGAACAATATCCTGACCACCACAATCGCCTCATTTATCCCCAGTGGACTTCTGCGTACGGGATTGAGTGTTGCTCCGCTTGAGGGAAACGACGATGAGCTGTGGCAATGGATAACACAAGCAGTTACCACCGTACAACAAGATTTAGTTTTTAAGATTTAGCAAGAAATTAATTACAGATGAGACACTTGACGTGCTACGTTGAGAATTTGTAAATAAAATTGCATTCAGTGCGGTATAAAACATTTCTGTAAGTTATTTACCTTTTTCACAATTAACGGCTACTTTTGTAGAACGAATTTGCAAACATCCTGTATATTCTTTGTAAAGACTCTGTGGTCGCATTACCGTTATGAGATGAATATCGCTGCGAAGTTTGATGAAAATCGGAACAGTGCTTCCATGTGTAAGATTTTCCATAGCCATCGGTTTATTTTACTATTGGTTACCTCCATTTGTTGTGAAGGGACTTGAGAAGCAAAATATTTAAGATTGTCTTGGAAAAGAGATTAGTTGCATAAATGACTTAGTTTTTACAAAAATGAGTTTAGCAAAATCTGATTAATTATTTTTATACCGATTTTAGAGTAATCATTACTACACTTTCCTTCGAGACAGTTGATAACATCATAGAAGTTTGTCTGGAGATGTAACATGTACCTGAGTTCTAGCAAAACTTATTTTTAATGTACACCATTTTTCAGGCTTTCGTGGCCACTTGTTGACACATTGCTTGTTGATTTCTGTCTTGGAATCTTCGGCCTACGTTTCTTTGACCATGTTTCTGGTGCTTATTCTGAATGTTATTCTTAGAAATTATATATCCTTAACTAAGTAGCCGTTAAAATTAACTTTCAATGACGGGAGGAAGATTTATCTGATTAGCAAGAGTAATAGGAGGCAGATTTCAGACTACCTAACAGATCAAAACGAAAATTTCTGTTCCAAAACTGACAATGTTGAGTGTTTATGGAAAAAGTTCAAGGCAATCGTAAAATGCGTTTTGGACAGGTACGTGCCGAGTAAAACTGTGAGGGACGGGAAAAACCCACCGTGGTTCAACAGCAAAGTTATGAAACTACTGCGAAAGCAAAGAGAGCTTCACTGTAAATTTAAACGCAGAGAAAACCTCTCAGACAAACAGAAGCTAAACGATGTCAAAGTTAGCGTAAGGAGGGCTATGCGTGAAGCGTTCAGTGAATTCGAAGGTAAAATTCTATGTACCGACTTGATAGAAAATCCTAGGAAGTTCTGGTCTTACGTTACATCAGTAAGTCGCTCGAAACAGCATATCCAGACATTCCGGGATGACGATGGCATTGAAACAGACGATGACACCTGTAAAGCTGAAATTCTAAACATCTTTTTCCAAAGCTGTTTCACAGAGGAAGTCCGCACTGCAGTTCCTTCTCTAAATCCTCGCACAAACGAAAAAGTGGCTGACATCGAAATAAGTGTCCAAGGAATAGAAAAGTAAGTGGGATCGCTCAACAGAGGAAAGTCCACTGGACCTGACGGGATACCAATTCGATTCTACAAATGGCTCTGAGCACTATGGGACTTAACAGCTATGGTCATCAGTCGCCTAGAACTTAGAACTACTTAAACCTAACTAACCTAAGGACAGCACACAACATCCAGTCATCACGAGGCAGAGCAAATCCCTGACCCCGCCGGGAATCGAACCCGGGAACCCGGGCGTGGGAAGCGAGAACGGTACTTCACGACCACGAGCTGCGGACTCGATTCTACACAGAGTACGCGAAAGAACTTGCCCCCCTTCTAACAGCCGTGTACCGCAGATCTCTAGAGGAACGGAAGATTCCTAATGATTGGAAAAGAGCACAGGTGGCCCCAGTCTTCAAAAAGGGTCGTCGAGCAGATGCGCAAAACTATAGACTTATATATCTGACGTCGATCTGTTGTAGAATTTTAGAACATGTTTTTTGCTCGCGTACCATGTCGTTTTTGGAAACCCAGAATCTACTCTGTAGGAATCAACATGGATTCCGGTAACAGCGATCGTGTGAGACCCACTCGCTTTATTTGTTCATGAGACCCAGAAAATATTAGATACAGGCTCCCAGGTAGATGCTATTTTCCTAGACTTCCGGAAGGTGTTCGATACAGTTCCACACTGTCGCCTGATAAACGAAGTAAGAGCCTACGGAACATCAGACCAGCTATGTGGCTGGATTGAAGAGCTTTAGCAAACAGAACACAGCATGTTGTTATCAATGGAGAGACATCTACAGACGTTAAAGTAACATCTGGCATGCCACAGGGGAGTGTTATGGGACCATTGCTTTTCACAATATATATAAATGACCTAGTAGATAGTGTCGGAAGTTCCATGCGGCTTTTTGCGGATGATGCTGTAGTATACAGAGAAGTTGCAGCATTAGAAAATTGCAGCGAAATGCAGGAATATCTGCAGCGGATAGGCACTTGGTGCAGGGAGTGGCAACTGACCCTTAACATAGACAAATGTAATGTATTGCGAATACATAGAAAGAAGGATCCTTTATTGTATGATTATATGATAGCGGAAGAAACGTTGGTAGCAGTTACTTCTGTAAAATATCTGGGAGTATGCGTACGGAACGATTTGAAGTGGAATGATCATATAAAATTTAATTGTTGGTAAGGCAGGTGCCAGGTTGAGATTCATTGGGAGAGTGCTTAGAAAATGGAGGTGGCTTACAAAACACTCGTTCGACCTATACTTGAGTATTGCTCATCATTGTGGGATCCGTACCAGATCGGGTTGACGGAGGAGATAGAGAAGATCCAAAGAAGAGCAGCGCGCTTCGTCACAGGGTTATTTGGTAACCGTGATAGCGTTACGGAGATGTTTAGCAAACTCAAGTGGCAGACTCTGCAAGAGAGGCGCTCTGCATCGCGGTGTAGCTTGCTCGCCAGGTTTCGAGAGGGTACGTTTCTGGAAGAGGTATCGAATATACTGCTTCCCCCTACTTATACCTCCCGAGGAGATCACGAATGTAAAATTAGAGAGATTCGAGCGCGCACGGAGGCTTTCCGGCAGCCGTTCTTCCCGCGAACCATACACGACTGGAACAGAAAGGGAGGTAATGACACACACCGTTGGGTGGCTTTCGGAGCATAAATGTAGATGTAGATGTAGAAAAAAATCGCAACACCAAGAAGCAGTTGTGCGACATAAACTAAAGTTCGTAGGCGTGTTTTTACATCTTAAAGATGATGTCTATTCCAATTTCGCTCTAGTTGCATATGAGTAGCGCTAGTAGCGCCACCAAGAGCACGCAAATCACGTTTGCTTTAAATACACGCTCTAACGGTCTTGAGCGTTATTTACCTTTGAGATTCGACGTGGTCAGTTGATGTTAGTAAAGAACGTCTTTAACGCGAAAATACGCCTTATCAACACCTCACCGAATTTGAACGAAGTCGCGTAATATGACTACGAGAAGCTGAATGTTCCTTCTGCGATACTGCAGAAAGACTTGGCGGGAATGTAGCCACTACACATGATTCCTGGCAGCGGTGGTCACGGGAATGTACGATCGCAAGAATACCGGGCTTCTGCACACTAAAGAGAGGAAAGACCATCGTGTTCGGCATATGGCTCTGGCGGATCGTACTGCACCTGCAGCAGAATTTGATCAAATTGGCTGCAGAGTGACACAACGAACTGTTGCAGATCGGTTACTTCAAGGAGAGCTCCGAGCCAGACGCCCTGTAGCGAGCATTTCACTGATCCCCAACCACCGCCATTTGCGACGTCAGTCAAGCTAGAGCTCATTGGAGGGCAGGGTAGAGGTTGCTGTGTTTGCTGATGAAAGCCTGTTCTCGCACGGTGCCAATGACGGCCGTGTGTTGGCTAGAAGCAGGCCAGTTGAGTGCTGCAACCAGCCTGTTTGCGTGCTAGACACAGTGGACCTACACCTGGAAATATGGTCTAGGGTGCGATTTCGTAGGACAGCAGGAGCACTCACTGGGTTATCCCACGCACTCTGACTGCAAATTTGTACGTCAATCTGGCGATTCGACCCGTTGTACTGCATTCGTGAGCAGCATTCCAAGATATGCTTTCCAACAGGATAACGCTCGCCAACATACCGCTGTTCCTAACGCAACATGCTCTGCAGAGTGTCAACATGTTGCCTTGGCCTGCTCGATCCCACATTTGTCTCCAGTCGAGCACATATGAGATATCATCAGACGACAACTCAAATGTCAGCCACAACCAGCATTAAACGTCCTTGTACTGATGCACCAAGTGCAACAAGACATGGAACTCCACCCCAAAATCTGAGATTTGGCACCTGTGCTATACAGTGCATGCAAGGTCGTATTTTTGCATTCAAAATTCTGACGGTTATGCACCAGCATTTCACATTTGCAAAGGCTTATCTAGCGCTAATATTAACCAGTATTCTTGCAATGCTAATTGCTTAAATATATTACCTAGACAAATGATTCCCGAAATTTCATTAGCCCACATTAATAATTCCTTGGTGCTGCGATGTTTTTCCGACAGTGTATCTGTTACTGTCAAAAAAAGTCGTTAGGAGTACAAGTGATTAGTTCAATTTTTGCTGTGTTCTCAATAGTTCTTTTCTTTTTGAGCAGCTCAACTGAGCTCTGGAGGAGTGGGGGCCAGTTCCACTCTGGTCGTTCACAAATATTTTTCTTTCCCACTCTCATTAATCCGAACTTGTACTCCGTCTTTAGCGACGGGCTGTTATGCTCTTACTCTTCTTATTCCCTTTTGCATACCGTTACTTGAGGTTACACTACTGGCCATTAAAATTGCTACACCACGAAGAAGACGTGCTACAGTCGCTAAATTTAACCGACAGGAAGAAGATGCTGTGATATGCAAATGATTAGCTTTTCAGAGCATTCATACAAGGTAGGTGCCGGTGGCGACACCTACAACGTGCTGACATGGGGAAAGTTTCCAACCGATATCTCATACACAAACAGCAGTTGACCGGCGTTGCCTGGTGAAACGTTGTTGTGATGCCTCGTGTAAGGAGGAGAAATGCATTCCATCACGTTTCCGACTTTGATAAAGGTCGGATTGTAGCCTATCGCGATTGCGGTTTATCGTATCGCGACATTGCTGCTCGCGTTGGTCGAGATCCAATGACTGTTAACAGAATACGGAATCGGTGGGTTCAGGAGGGTAATGCGGAACGCCGTGCTGGATCCCAACGGCCTCGTATCACTAGCAGTCTAGATGACAGGCATCTTATCCGCATGGCTGTAACGGATCGGGCAGCCACGTCTCGATCTCTGAGTCAACAGATGGGGACGTTTGCAAGACAACAACCATCTGCACGAAAAATCGACGACGTTGGCAGCAGCATGGACTATCAGCTCGGAGACCATGGCTGCGGTTACCCATGACCTTGCATCACATACAGGAGCGCCTGCGATGGTGTACTCAACGACGAACCTGGGTGCACGAATGGCAAAACGCCATTTTTTCGGATGAATCCAGATTCTGTTTACAGCATCATGATGGTTGCATCCGTGTTTGGTGACATCGCGGTGAACGCACATTGGAAGCGTGTATTCGTCATCGCCATACTGGCGTATCACCCGGCGTGATCGTATGGGGTGCCATTGGTTACACGTCTCGGTCATCTCTTGTTCGCATTGACGGCACTTTGAACAGTGGACGTTACATTTCAGATGTGTTACGACCCGTGGCTCTACTCTTCATTCTATCCCTGCGTAACCCTACATTTCAGCAGAATAATGCACGACCGCATGTTGCAGGTCCTGTACGGGCTATGTGGACACAGAAAATGTGCGACTGCTGCCCTGGCCAGCATATTCTCTAGATCTCTCACCAATTTAAAAGGCCTGGTCAATGGTGGCCGAGCAACTGGCTCGTCACAATACGTCAGTCACTACTCTTGATGAACTGTGGTATCGTGTTGAAGCTGCATGGGGAGCTGTACCTGTACACGCTATCCAAGCTCTGTTTGACTCAATGCCCAGGCGTATCAAGGCCGTTATTACGGCCAGAGGTGGTTGTTCTGGGTACTGATTTCTCAGGATCTATGAGCCCAAACTGCGTGAAAATGTAATCACATGTCAGTTCTAGTATAATATATTTGTCCAATGAATACCCGTTTATCATCTGCATTTCTTCTTGGTGTCGCAATTTTAATGGCCAGTAGTGGAGTTGTAGTGCTTCCCAGCACATCCCACAGGCTATCCATTCCCACGATTGTTTTTGCACGCCTTTGTCCCAGTTTTCGACCTTGTCCTTCCATGTGATTCCGGGTCTTCCTCGTCTTGCACATTTCACATGAATACTTATTTACCTTTTCTTTCCTCTCCCATTCTCTTAAAATTCCCACACAATCTCGACTGACGATCCTCAAACCCACCGATTAAGAGAAAACGCCCTACGACCGTACTGTCGCTTTGTCGGTGGTTCCGGTATAAAATTCGAACGTCGCCTTCCACTAGCTGCTGGTAGTTTCCACCTGATGTCGTTTGTTTCTTATATGTTGTGCCCTGTGATAACATGGAGCGAGCTGGTGTCAGCTAGCCCCCACACGCACATGTGTTATGTGGATATAGGTGACCACGGAATCTAAGCAAGTAGCCTCTCAGAAACGAAAGGTTCACTGTGGAGCGTCACACTGCTAGTACAGGCGGCATCGTTTTGTTGAACCATACATTCTGTCCAACTTCCATGTGCAGATCCATAACCCAGTATTAAACACATCTTCAAATAGCACTGCTGTCTCTCTGCTGTCTTTGCTATTCTAGATGTCGCCTAGGTTAGAAGGTGAGCGGGCATTGTGGCTGTCAAATGTGCATGGGATGGTAGAGGGAGACAACGCTGGATTGGGTCTGATATGAATTCCCTGGCAAGCCACGAATTCTCTGGCGCGGATGTCAGAGATAAGCAAAAATTTAAGGAGGACGTCACTAGAGGTGGATGAGAAACTCTTTTTGGAGACGGCCGGCAAATGAAATAGCAAAACATTTTCAGAACATCAATGCCAGGGTGTTGAGTTATTTGGAGGAACCTAACTCTGGACAGACCAGCGGGGATTTCAAGTCTCCTCCTCAGTAATGTTATATTAGTGAATTAGCTACTATTCACGTTGCTCGGCGTGACTAGTGAGATACTGCCATGGATGTAGATGTAGTTTTACTCATCACTGTTTAAACTACTAATATTAAACATTATGGGCTTCATTTGGTATTTAACTCTTGAACCTTAACCCTCCCTCTCCCCTTCTCTTTGCCTCTGTCAAAAGAATAAAAAGAAAAAGTGTTAACGGGAGAATAATGAATCAGCAACGGTTCCTGCTATTCGCAGTAGTCAGATACAGCGAGAGTCTAATTGGGTGAACAGAAATTAAACACAAAGAGTTGACAACCTACAGAAAGTTTAGAGACCGTCGAACTTCAGATATGCGAAATGATTTCAAGAGAGTGAGGTCCTACGCATATGAGACGTAATCTCAGAGGTCAACGAGATTATCAAGTTTTTCTCGTTGACCCAGCGCCCGAAAGGTGATGGGCACTACTCTCTGTTGCATTTAAACATGCGACTGAGGAAGCTGTGAGTCAACAACAGAAGCTTGCATACCGACCCGGAAATGCGAATCAAACGGTAACGTGGAGCAGAAACACACTTTCGCAGACCTTATTGGCAATGGCCTGGATGGACTGGCAGTGTACAGGAAACAGCTGCACAGCAGGGCTCGTTTGCCGAAAGTATCACCCGTTTACTTCATCAGATTAGAAGCTGCAGTCAACTGAATAGCTACTACCGATATGAATCTGTGTTCCAGCTGCAGTGACGAGTTGCAACAGACGGCACCACAAGTACTGCTTCTGTCAGACGTTCATTTGACATGGAGACACACTACCCAGTAAAAAGTAACTGGTAAAAATGTTAATGTCGTGTGATTAGCGCCTCCCGTTGGGTAGCCCGTTCACCGGGTGCAAGTCTTTCGATTTGACGCCACTTCGGCGACTTGCGCGTCGAAGGGGATGAAATGATGATGATTACGACAACACAACACCCAGTCCCTGAGCGGAGAAAATCTCCAACCCCGCCGGGAATCGAATCCTGTTGACATTCTGTCGCGCTTACCACTCAGCTACCGAGGGCGGACAAAGTAACTGGTGACCGCCATGTAATGCGGAATTGACAACTATAAGCCGCGAGAGGCGGGCCTGCCATTAAAAAGGAGGAGGGGAGTACTGTGTTGTCAGTAGAGCAGCAGTAACAGCAAAATAGTTCGGTCAGGGAAGCTCAGTGACTTCGAACGTGGACTAGTCGTGAGATATCGCATGACTAACAGATCGATCACAGACATCTGAACCCTTGTAAAGTGCCCAAGTCGACAGTTAGCGATGTGACTGTGAAATGGAAAATTGAAGAAACAACCGCAGCTAACCAAGACCAGACCCACGTCTTGTACTGACGGACAGGGAATATCGAGCACTGCGGAGGGTAGTTGTAAAAAATGGCTTAAAATCAGCGGAATGCAAGTACAGTTTCTCTTATTAATCAATTAATCATAATCTCACACAGACAAAACAACACTTCATCAAGATATTACAGTGTCACAACTTTGGGGTTGGTAATGGTGGCAGAATTCTGAAACACGGACAATCGACACAAAGTGTTCTGTCGGTCAACTTATAACGCCCTTCCTGTAGCTAACCTGTTGTGGGCTCACAACATTCTAATTTATGTAGGTTAAAGCTAATAGTGAGACAGGTACATATAAGGCCCGAGATACCGCCCCACAGTGTCAGCATTGGCTCTTGAGCCAGACAGAAACATTATTGAGCATATCTGGGATGCCTGACAATGTGCTGTTCAGAAGAGATCTCCACCCCTCGTACTCTTACGGATTTATGGACAGCCCTGCAGGAGTCATGGTGTCATTTCCCTCCAGCACTACTTCAGACATTAATCGAGTCGATTGCACGTCGTGTTGCCGCAATTCTGCGTGCTCGCGGGGGCCCTATACGATACTAGGAAGGTGTACCAGTTTCTTTGGTTCTTCAGTGTATGGAAGAGGGAAGGGTTAGAGCAGTGGTCATCAAACTTTTTTTTGCTCAAGAGCCAATGCTGACACTGTGGGGCGGTATCTCGGGCCTTATATGTACCTGTCTCACTATTAGCTTTAACCTACATAAACTAGAATGTTATGAGCCCACAACAGGTTAGCTACAGGAAGGGCGTTATAAGTTGACCGACAGAACACTTTGTGTCGATTGTCCGTGTTTCAGATTGCTGCCACCATTACCAACCCCAAAGTTGTGACACTGTAATATCTTGATGAAGTGTTGTTTTGTCTGTGTGACATTATGATTAATTGATTAATAAGAGAAACTGTACTTGCATTCAAACGCATTGTGCAACAGCGGGCACGATCACAAATGTTTACTAAATGTCTTGAATGTCATTTTTGTTCTACTCACACTGTTGTATTTCAACAGCCTTAATTTAATTTCATATTCCTTGCTAAAAATATGTATCGCATTTGTAGTTGACCGTGTCTGTCATGCGCATTCACGAATCCACATCACTTCCACATCAAAGTTTATACCACAGCTGCTGGTCGGTACGACTTGCGCACGTTCGTGAGTTGTCGGAAGTGGAGACAAATAATATAATGTTCCCCCTTGCACATCCTCTAACCCGCAGTGGCCACCTACTTACCCTTCCCGCTTCTGAAGTAAGCAGCCAACTTTACTTAACTCACGGCTGAATTCACCAAAGTCAATTAAAATGAAGCGCATCTTAAAATATTCCTGTCGCTGTAAATATTTTTGCTTGTTACTAAAAATGGTTCAAATGGCTCTGAGCACTATGGGACTCAACTGCTGAGGTCATTAGTCCCCTAGAACTTAGAACTAGTTAAACCTAACTAACCTAAGGACATCACAAACATCCATGCCCGAGGCAGGATTCGAACCTGCGATCGTAGCGGTCTTGCGGTTCCAGACTGCAGCGCCTTTAACCGCACGGCCACTTCGGCCGGCTTGCTTGATACTGTGCAAGTAAATTATACTAAATTTCCTAACCTTAGTTGAAGTTTTTGGATTCGGCTGTTAGTTGCTAGATTCATGTTGTTATGAAATACTGCTGAGAACAGCGCTCCGCACGAATACTTAATTGGGGCCGCATGCTGGCCGCGGGCCGCAGTTTGACAACCACTGGTCTATATTGTTGGTTCAAACAACGGGAAATGGAGATGTGCGACTGTATAGTTGAGTGTAGGTGTGCGGGTAGTTGGTAGGAAATACACTACTGGCCATTAAAATTGCTACACCAAGAAGAAATGCAGATGATAAACGGGTATTCATTGGACAAATATATTGTACTAGAACTAACATGTGATTACATTTTCACGCAGTTTGGGTGCATAGATCCTGAGAAATCAGTACCCAGAACCACCACCTCTGGCCGTAATAACGGCCTTCATACGCCAGGGCAATGAGTCAAACAGAACTTAGATGGCGTGTACAGCTGCCCATGCAGCTTCAGCACGGTACCACAGTTCATCAAAAGTAGTGACTAGCGTATTGTGACGAGCCAGTTGCTCGGCCACCATTGGCCAGACGTTTTCAATTGGTGAGAGATCTCGAGAATGTGCTGGCCAGGGCAGCAGTCGAACATTATCTGTATCCAGAAAGGCCCGTACACGACCTGCCTGTCGTGCATTATCCTGCTTAAATGTAGGGTTTCGCAGGGATCGAATGAAGGGTAGAGCCACGGGTCGTAACACATCTGAAATGTAACGTCCACTGTTCAAAGTGCCGTCAATGCGAACAAGAACTGACCGAGACGTGTATGGTTCAAATGGCTCTGAGCACTATGAGACTTAACACCTGTGGTCATCAGTCCCCTAGAACTTAGAACTACTTAAACCTAACTAACCTAAGGACAACACACACATCTATGCCCGAGGCAGGATTCGAACCTGCGACCGTAGCGGTCACGCGGTTCCAGACTGAAGCGCCTAGAACCGCACGGCCACACCATCCGGTGAGACGTGTAACCAATCGCCGGGTAATACGCCAGTATGGCGATGACGAATACACGCTTCCAATGTGCGTTCACCGCGATGTCGCCAAACACAGATGCGACCATCATGATGCTGTAAACAGAACCTGGATTCGTCCGAAAACATGACGTTTTGCCATTCGTGCACACAGGTTCGTCGTTGAGTACACCATCGCAGGCGCTCCTGTCTGTGATGTAGCGTCAAGGGTAACGGCAGCCATGGTCTCCGAGCTGATAGTCCATGCTGCTGCAAACGTCGTCAAACTGTTCATGCAGATGGTTGTTGTCTTGCAAACGTCCCCATGTGTTGACTCAGGTATCGAGACGTGGCTGCACGATCCGTTACAGCCATGCGGATAAGATGCCTGTCATCTCGACAGCTAGTGATACAAGGCCGTTGGGATCCAGCACGGCGTTCCGTATTACCATCCTGAACCCACCGATTCCATATTCTGCTAACAGTGATTGGATCTCGACCAACGCGAGCAGCGATGTCGCGATACGATAAACCGCAATCGCGATAGGCTACAATCCGACCTTTATCAATGTCGGAAACGTGATGGTACGCATTTCTCCTCCTTACACGAGGCATTGCAACAACGTTTCACCAGGTAACGCCGGTCAAATGCTGTTTTTGTATGAGAAATCGGTTGGAAACTTCCCTCATGTCAGCACGTTGTAGGTGTCGCCACCGGCGCCAACCTTGTGTGAATGCTCTGAAAAGCTAGTCATTTGCATATCACAGCATGTTCTTCCTGTCGGTTAAATTTCGCGTCTGTAGCACGTCATCTTCGTGGTGTAGCAATTTTAATGTCCAGTAGTGTATAAACTTGATTTCAGTCGCATTACTGCACACGAAAGTAAGATACAGTGTTGGTTAATGCATGGACCAGTCGGTGTAGGAAATTCTAGCAGATTATAACTTTGTACCAGATTAGAACTCGAACTTAAAACTTTGTCTCTCACAGACAATATGTTACCGACAGAGTTGTGAAGGCATGTCTTGCGATTAGTTCTCACAGCTGTACTCGTGCCACTGCCTCTCTCCTTCATTCCATTGTTTCATATCAACACACACTCCACTGCAGAGTGAAAGATTCATTCTGAAAATAAACCATTACTCAGTGGCTGAACCATTTCTCCGCAATATCCTTTCTTCAAGGAGTCCAGAAAGCTGTGAAGTTTGGAAACAAGGAGAGAATTAATGACGGGAGTAGAGCTGTGAGGAGTAATCACAAGTCAAGTCTTGATAGCTCAGTTGGTAAGGGCATTGCCCGCGAAAGGCAAGGCATAGGCTGAAATCCTGGTCCCGGTGAGGCACACAGTTTTAGTCTGTCAGGAAGCTTCACATCAGCACGAATTCCGCTCCAGAGTAAGATTCATTCTGCAAGTACTGAGTATCTAACTACTCACTGGCAGTTGTATCGCTGAAGCCCACGCAAAACTCGGCGATCCTCAGGCGAGTAGTGTGGACAGCGGCCGCTGCGAGCTGCGGCGCCACCGTCGCTCCGGCAGCGACTTGGCGAGAACGCGGCGGGCAGTGTGGATGGCGACCAGTCTGCCGCACCATGCCTTCCAGAGGTGAGTGCAGCCGCGTCGCTACCGCATACCGCGTGCAGCTGCCGCGTCTAGCGATTTCGCTCCACGCCACGCTATACACGCGACGTTCCTTATACTTCCACTGTTTGCTTCTAGACCACCTCTTAAAACTTACCAGTGATGCCAGTTCGCTTATATTAAGTTTTTCTGGTTTTGGAATTACAGGGAATGCAATGAAGTCTTCGGAAGTTTGTTACCGATATTAATGTAGCGGTCGGCTTCATCCATGTCCAGGCCGGCCAGGAATGATGTGCTGTAGTAGAGATATTTCTCTTAAAGTTGAGGCTCCAAAAGCCATTCATAAAGCTTTCCTTTGCAATAATTTGGTAGCAAAGGACGACGACCAACATGTCTGAAGGAATCAGTCAATCTGCTATTGCAGCATACTCCTGTCATGTATGGAAAGCATATTCATTATAATACACTTTTAAATAACCGTCACGTAAGTTTAGAAATTATTTTGCATTCAGGTTGCGTAACTCCACTCCTTTTCGTAGCAGAAGTAATGAATCGTTTGAAGGAAATATGAACTCCCAGCAAGTTACTGTTCTCTGACAAAAAAGTTCGATAAAAAATTCAGTTTGCTTGAACATTTGGGTACGTAATATGTCACTGAATGTTTTTTTTTTCTTTATTGAGTTTCGATTTCCTCCGAAGGGGGCGGGCTGGTAGCAGCTTAGTATGCCGCTCTTCAGCCTACAGAATTGCAACTTGTGTACAACAGAATAAAAACAGGCGATCAAATCGGAGACTTAAATAGTAACATGGCGGAGTCGCTGTATGAAGAAATGTTTGTTTAAACACGGTTGCAATGCAAACAATTCAAACTTAACTGTCCTTCAGTTGACAATGTTGACAGAGAGTAACGGCATTTATATGTAGTATGATACTTACGAGTCTTAAATGTGCGCAACGAGCTGTACAAGTTTCCACGTTGATATAAGACCTTTTGCAAACATGTGCAAATCTGACACGTAACTTTCGCCGCGCGACGGGCTTAGCGAAGTGAAAAATGGTCGCTGATTTGGTGTGCGTCTTGACACAGAGATGTCGCTGTTGTTCCCAAACAGAGATTTGTCGCACAGAAGCCGTTCGCGTGCTCTTTGGCAAAGTGTGCAGCGTCTGAAGAAGATTCCGTGAAAGTTATTCGGACATGATTAAGGATGCAAACAATAATTAGCACGTGCTGTTGGCATGACGTGAAGTTTAAGACTTTCGTAGTGCTGTGTTTCTGTGAATAATAATTGATGTGAGTTGGGGGATCCATCCATAAAACGCATGGGCAAGTGTGGAAAGTGTCATTAATCTGTCGCCGCATGAGATAGTATGGTGCACCGCGCACAGTTAACGAGAGTGATCGACCTCTTGGTATTAGCGTGACACAATTTTTCACAAACTGGCTTCAGCTCACGACAAAAACTGCTGTTCTTCCTCAAGATTTGCAGACTGTTAAAATTTCGTATGAAGTAATGTCTGCTGAAGGCTTTATCGGTTTTACCGTTGAACATTGAATAATTATTGCGTATTAATTTATTTGTTGTTTATATGCAACAGTAGTAAAAGTGTATGTCTGTGATGGTCAGGTGAGCACTCGAATTTGCTCTCAAACGGCAGTGACAGACAAACATTACGAATTTTCTTCGAGTTCTTGACGAAGAAATGCTTTGTTGATGACAAGTTCGTGTGACAAAGTTCCCATGTAATTACGCACATCTCAGAGCACTAATGAGTTACGTTTACAGACAGTTCGAAGTTGGTCCAACTAACAGGTAGTCATTTTAAGTTCGACGATACCACTGGTGATCTTCGAAAGAATTAGGATACTTGGCTTATCAGCTCGGTACAGCGTTGTACATCTAAGGCTTCCACTGTATTAATTGAACATGCACGTGGTTGGATGAAAGCAAATTGTATAAATCGTCCACTACCAGCCTGTCATGCCAGCGATGCTGAATTGTCACTGCATCCACTGATAAATTGAATTCAACTGTGCAAACAACTCTTGGATGGTGATATCTGCCCGGTGTAATATTATTGTACTTCGAAGAATTTTCTGCGATAATGAGCGCATGGTTGTAAGTGGATTCTCAAACGTTTCAACCCGCAGGCCATACTGTTTGAACCGTAAGAAATTCTCTGATTTCTCATCAGTTTTACGTATTGCAGAAATATAAAGTTCTTCTTTTTCTTTCTTCATGTACTGGCGTTTGTCTGTTACTTTCTCTTGGTTAAAATTATTGAATTTTCATCCATCTTCCTAAAAATCTGCTGCACAATGGGTAATAATTCATAATTTTTTATGGTGTCATCGTCTTCCGTTCTTGTGAAATTCTCGTTCCTGTTGTTCCTGTATTCCTTATCTTTGTCATTTAAGCTTTTGTGTCCCAGTTCTACCTCTGATGTCACCATTCCACCTCCTATCGGATAGTGTGTACCCAGTCACTCTTCTTAGGAATCGCATATCCGATGTTTGTATTCTTTCTTCATTACTTTTTGTTACAGCCCACGACTCACGTCGCTATATTATAGGGGGTACTGAAATAGTTCTGTAGAACTTATGTCCAGTTATCTTTCTTACTTCAGCTTTGATGGTTCCATAAATTGTTCCGTAAACGTTATTAAATCTTTCTACTTTCTTTTGTTTGTCCATTTCTGTCGTGAATTATACAGCAGGAAGTTGAACGAATTAAACAAGCATAGACTGAGGTGACAAAAGTCATGGGATACGCACATATAGTGATGGCAGTGGTATCACGTACACAAGGTGTAAAAAGTCTATGCATCGGCGGAGCTGTTACTTGTACTCTGGTGATTCATTCGAAAATGTTTCCAACGTGATTATGGCCTCAACGCGGGGTAGCCGTGCGGTCTGGGGAGCCTTGCCGCGGTTCGCGCGGCTGCCCCCGTCGGAAATTCGAGTCCTCTTTCGGGTATGGGTGTGTGTGTTGTCCTTAGCGAAAGTTAGTTTCAATTAGATTAAGTAGAGTGTAATCTTAGGGACTGATGATCTCAGCAGTTTGGTCCCATAGGAACTTACTACAAATTTCCAAATTTATGGCGGCACGACGGAAATTAACAGGCTTTGAACGCGGAATGGTAGTTGCAGCTAGAAGCTTGGGCCATTTCATTTCGGAAATCGTTAGAGAATTCAGTATTCCGACATTCACAGTGACAAGAATCTGCCGACGATACCAAATGTCAGGCATTACCGCTCACCACGGACAATGCAGTCGTCGACGGCCTTCACTTAACGTCCGAGAGGAGCAGCGTTTGCGTAGAGTCGTCAGTGCTAACAGACAAGCAACACTGCGTGAAATAACCGCAGAAATACATGTGGGCCGGACGACGAACGTGTCCGTTAGGACAGTGCGGCGAAATCTGATGTTACGTGACATGGAACCAGACGACCGATACTATGGCCTTTGCTAGCAGCACAACATCGCCTGCAGCTCCTTTACTGGACTTGTGACAATATCGGTACTGGAATACCGTGGCCTTTAAGTTGCTAAGAGCTGATGGTAGGGTTCGACTGCAGCGTAGACCTCACGAATCCGTGACCTACGTCGACAACAAGGCACTTTGCAATTTGGTGGTGGCTTTATAATGGTGTGGGCTGTGTTTACATGGAACAGACTAGGTCCTCTGGTCCAGCTGAACCGATAACTGACTGTGAATGGTTATGTTCGGCTACTTGGAGATCGTTTGCAGCCATTCATGGACGTCATGCTCTCAAACAAGAATGGAATTTTTATGGATGACACTGCACCATGTCACCGGGACACAATTGTTCGCGATTGGTTTGAAGAGTATTCTGGACATTCGAGCGAATGATTTGGCCACCCAGATCGCCCGACATGAATCCCATCGAACAATCAAGGGACATAATCGAGAGGTCAGTTCGTGCGCAAAATCCTTCACCGACAACAATTTCGACTTATGGACGGCTATAGAAGCAGCGTGACTCAGTACTTCTATAGAGGACTTCCAACTACTTGTTGAGCCCATTACACGTCGAGTTGCTGCTCTACGCTGGCTAGAAGGATGTCCGACACGATATTGTGAGAAATCCAACGACTTTTCTCTCCTCAGTGAATACTGAAGACGATGATGTTGTTGTGGTCTTCAGTCCGAAGACTGGTTTGATGCAGTTCTCCACGTCATTCTATCCTATGCAAGTTTCTTCACTTCCGAATAACTGCTACAACCTAAATCCATTTGAACCCGTTCTTTATATTCGAACTGGACTTCCTCTACAATTTTTTCCCTCCACCCTTCCGTCAATTACCACATTGACGATTCCTCGATGATTCAGGGTGTCTTCGACCTGGAATCCCATTGACTGGAGTAGAACTGTCTTCAGTGAAGAGACACGGTTTGAATTGAGCACTGATGACCAGCGAAGACGAGTCTGGAGACGCACCAGACAGCTGTGGGATACCATCCTGACTGTTGCCCGCCATACGGCCCGATAACCGGGAGTGCTGGTCTGGAGTGACACATTTTTCATAGCATTGTCATCCGCAGCATCCTTACAGCACAGCGGTACGTCGACGATATTCTACCCCCAGTTCTGTTGCCCTTCATGGCAAGCCATCCTGGGCTTACGTTTCAGCAAGATAACGCCCGCTCGCACACGGCGAGAGGTTGTGCTGTTTGTTTTCGTGCATGCCAAACCCGACATAGGCCAGGAAGGTCGTCGTATATCTCCCCAATTGAGAACGTTTGGAGCATAATGGGAAGGATCCTCCATTTATCTAGGAACTCTGACGATCTAGCACGCGACTGGACAGAGTTGGGCACGAGGTCACTCATGCGGACATCCAACAACACTGTCAATCAGTGTCAAATCGAATAACTGCTTATAAGTGCCAGAAGTGGACTAGCGGGTTACTGACTTGCGCAAATTGTAGAGCTCTTTCTCTTGAATAAATTATCCATTTTTTTCTGGCATTCTAATCATATGTTCGTCTGTACATGTACTTCAGATATACCGATTTCCGTCTCATTCGGATAATTCCTCCGAGGTTCGTCTTTTATTTTTGTCTTAGAGCTTACCTTGGCGGCATGATATTCGTTATTCAGTCAGTCGCAAATACTGATTCTCCAAATTTCCTCAACAATGTTCTTCAAAAACACCTCGTTTTCCCTCCAGGCATTCCAATTTGAGTTCACGAAACATCTCCAGATAATCTCGTGCTGATCTAACCTGCTTGTAACAAATATTGCAGTACGGCTCTGAATTGTTTCAACAGGATACTAACCATAAACCTGTTATTACGAGTTCAGCATTCTCCTAGGGTCTATAACAGGACGAATATCGGAATGTACTGAATGTACTGCCTTTCCCTAAGATTTCCATTCCCATCCTGTAAATTCCGAGCTTTTGCTGTCTTTGTAACGACGCTGATTACTTCTCATCTTCCTGCTTTTCTTTATTCTTACCATTTTCAGTTTCCTTTGATATACTTACGCAGTACTCATCCGCTTATGAATTTTAAAGGCACGTAAGGCATCTACATCTACATGGATACTTTGCAAATCACATTCAAGTGCCTGGTACAGGGTTCATCGAACCACCTTCATAATGATTCTCTATTAATCCAATCTCCCACAGTGCGCGGAAAAAAACGAACGCCTATATCTTCCCGTGCGAGCTCTGATTTCCCTTACTTTATTGTGGTGATGGTTTATCCCTATGTAGGTCGGCGTCAACAAAATATTTTCGCTTTCGGAGGAAAGAATTGCTGATTGAAATGTCGTGAGTAGATTCTGCCGCAACGAAAAATGCCTTTGTCTTAATAATGTCCACCCCAAATCGTATATCATTTCAGTGACACTCTCTCCCCTGTTTCGCGATAATACAGAACGTGCTGCCCTGCTTTGAACTTCCTCGGTGTACTCCATCAGTCCTATCTGGTAAGGAAACCACAACGGTATTCTAAAAGAGGACGGATAAGAGATCTTTAGTGGATCTGTGACATTTTCTAAGTGTCCTGCCAATAAAACGCAGTCTTTGGTTAGTCTTCCGTACAACATTTTCTGTGCGTTCCTTCCAATTTAAGTTGTTCATAATTGTAATTCCTAGGTATTTTGTTGAATTTAGGCCTTTAGATTTGAGTGATTTATCGTGTAACCGAAGTTTAACGGATTCCTTTCAGCACTCATGTGGATGACCTCACAGTTTTCGTTATTTACGGTCAATTGCCAATTTTTGCACCATACATATATCTTTTCTAAATCGTTTTGCAATGTGTTTTCATCTTCTGATGACTTTATCAGTCGATAAACGACAGCATCATCTGCAAACAACCTAAGACGGCTGATCAGATTGTCTCCTAAATCGTTTATATAGATAAGGAACAGCAAAGGGCCTATAACACTATCTTGGGGAACGCCAGAAATCACTTCTGTTTTACTCGATGACTTTCCGTCAATTACTACGAACTGTGACCTCTCTGACATGAACTCACGAATGCAGTCTCATGACTGAGACGATATTCCATAAGCACGCAATTTCACTACACGCCGATTGTGTGGTACAGTGTTAAAAACCCTTCTGGAAATCTAAAAATCGGAATCACTTTGAAATCCCTTGCAAAAGCACTCAATACTTCATGTGAGTAAAGAGCTAGTTGTGTCTCACTAGAAAGATGTTTTCTAAATCCATGTTGACTGTGTGTCAATAGACCGTTCTCATCGATGTAATTCATAATGTTCGAACACAATATATGTTCCGAAACACTGCTGCGTATCGACGTTAATGATATGGACCTGTAATTTAGTGGATTACTCCTGCTACCTTTCTTGAATATTGGTGTGACCTGTGCAGCTTTCCAGTCTTGGGGTACCGATCTTTCATCGAGCGAACGGTTGTATATGATTGTTAATTATTAGCATTTTCTGAAAGGAACCTAACTGGTATACAGCCTGGACCGGAAGACTTCCTTTTGTTAAGTGATTTAAGTTGCTTTACTAACCCGAGGATATCTACTTCTGGTTACTCATGTTGGCACTGTTCTTCACACAAATTCTGGAATATTTACTTCGTCTTCTTTGCTGAAGGAATTTTGGATGGCTGTGTTTAGTAAATCTGCTTTGGCAGCACTGTCGTGGATAGTATTTCTATTGCTATTGCGTTGAGGAGGTATTGATCGTGCCTTGCCGCTCGCATACTTCACGTACGACCAGAATCTCTTTTGATTTTCTGCCAGGGTTCGAGGCAAAGTTTCGTTGTGGAAACTATTATAAGCATGTTGCATGGAAATCTGCGCTAAATTTCGAGCTTCTGTAAAAGATTGCCAATCTTGGAGATTTCGCGTCAGTTTAAATTTGGCATGTTTGTTTCGTTGTTTCTGCAAGAGTTTTCTGATCCGTTTTGCGTACCAAGGAAGATCAGCTTCGGCGTTCGTTAATTTATTTGGTATAAATCTCTCAAGTGCTGCCGATATTATTTCTTTGAATTCAAACCACATCTGGTCTACACTTACACTGTTAATTTGGAAAGAGTGACGATTGTCTCTCAGGAAGGCGTCAAGTGAATTTTTATCTGCTTTTTTGAATAGGTATATTTCTCGTTTATTTTTGGAGGATTTGGGGGTTACGATACTCAGTCTCGCTACGACAAACCTGTGTTCACTAATCACTGTATCCGTTTTGGCAGGATGACAGTGGATACCTATAATATTTCATAATGTCTTGAAGCACGATTCTAAGTAAGTAATAATTCGCAAAGTGTTGTGTAGTGTTTTGTATGAGTAATACTATAATTCTGAGGTATGGACACCGCGATCCCCCTGGTCCCCTCCCCAAGTCGACTTTCTTTAAGATCTTTCTCGCCTTTCAGGAATTATTTCTCTATAAGCTGTTTTGTCGAAAGTTGACTTTCTGAGAACCATGGCAGTAGTTCTATGAGGTTTATAATTTGAACAGCATCCAGTCACAAGTATGGTTTAAAAAGCTTTATTTGAATCATACCATGACTGATATCGAATATGTTACAAATCCATTATCAGATGGTTGTTACGGTTTTCCTTGTTCCCTTGCTGGGGCCACTTTTTGTATTCATTATTGGTTCGCTGCTCTAGGATAGACAGAAAACCTTTTGGTTACAATTCGATAAAATTTACAAGAGATTTAGTTTTTTGCCTCTATCACAACACTCATGAAATTGTTTTAAAGTTAGTAAAATGTGAATTCGATAAAATTTACAAGAGATTTAGTTTTTTGCCTCTATCACAACACTCATGAAATTGTTTTAAAGTTAGTAAAATGTGAAATGTGGTACAAATTTCTGTACTGTGTAATTCTGTGTGACGAAATGTGTTAATTTTAAAATTCGTAAAAAAAATATAGAGAGATTATTTCTCTCAGAATTATGCAGCAAGTCTGCTCCACATTTCATGTTTTTACTAACTTGAAGATTCTGATAAGAGGTCAAAAGAACTAAATCTCTCGTAAATTTTACCAAAGTGTGAACAAAAAAAATTTCTGTCCGTCCTAGAGACAGCAAACCAATAACAAATACAAAACGAGGCCTCAACAAGAAAACAAGGAAATCTGTAAGAATCAACTGAAGATGGATTTGTAACAAATACGAAATCGGTCATGATTTTATTCAAATAAACCTTTTTAGCACATACTTGTGCATGGCTGCGCTTAAATTATAAACATTTTTTCACTACACTTTTATGGCGACGAAAGAAAGAGACGTAAGTTGCTTTCCAAGATTCCTTTCACCTTCAAATGCTAGAAGAGGATAGCAAGCAATATTTGAACAAGGGAGCGGTCGCATAATTTTACGCGAAATGTCTCCCTACGTAACGGCAATAAAGGCAACAGCATGGTTCTCATATTGCCGATAAATTTTCACACGGCCTCGTTTATGGGTACTGCGAGCTGCAAGCTGCAATCATACGCCAGAAGGGAGCTCTGCAGTTGAGACTCACTTTCCACGAGAACTCTACGTCCAGGCACTCTGAGACTTAGGTGACACAGCTTGTCTCTAGACGGGCAGCTGTACGTCATGTGATTACAAACGCAGTAAGAATGTTACTACTTCTTTTTTAATAGGACCAGATTCTACCTTTTTTGTCACCATTTTCAGTTCTTGCATTCATCAAATGCTTGAAAGTACCAAAGCCATAGGGTTCGATGAGAAAATACTATAAATACGCGTTTCAAACGGTTCGACGAGAAAAACCGATATTATTATTTTCAGAACGGTCGTGCAAACACTGGTTTCAGAAGATGTATCTCATCAGGATTCTATAGAAGATCAACGTGTTGCCAATAGAAAGAGAGACAGAAAGGGAGGGAGGGAGAGAGAGAGAGAGAGAGAGAGAGAGAGAGAGAGAGAGAGAAAGAAAGAGAGAGTGTGTCAGTAGTTCTTGTAAACATTTCAACAGTATTCAGTGGCTTTGATGTTATGGTTGTGTGAATATTATGAAATGTGAACGATAAAATAATAGTGAACAGCATACATGTGACATTTTCCTGTGATCCCGATTCGTTAATAATAACTGAGTGTTTGGTATCGTCACTTATACATCTGAAAAATGAAATATGTATTCACGACATACACGTTTTGCTCGTTAGTTCTAAAAACATCATGAATGGTTTGATATTCCACCATGCAAGCAATGTGATACCCAGAGAAACTAGTGACCAGTTATTACACTGCAAGAACAAGAAAATTACTAGTGCCAGCGCAAAAATATAAGAAAACTTGTAAGACAGCCCCACATTTAATCGTAAACTGAGACACCCTATACCTACACCAAAACAAGCAGATATGTGTAACACATTACTTAAAGTAACCAGATACAGAGGTTTGTATACAATATAATTTCAGATGAGCCTGTAAATAAAAAGAGATGCATGTGTGGCATAAATACCCATCCTGCAGTTGTTCAGGGAATGATTCCGATTACTTAAAATTTATAAGCACACAGATAGCTTATAAACTCTAAAACAGTTAAATAAATTTTATATTTAACGTTACATTTTCAGAAATGTTAGCAACAGCTTCAATCGACTTTTAACAACACGTAGTTCTTTGGGAAGATTTGCATTGCTTTTTGTTATGATGGCAGAGTTCTTAATCATCATGAACAAATCGTCTTTAATGTTTACTTTTGGTGCTTATACTCGTAGTTTGCTATTCATATGGATCACTACAAGAAATAAAATGCAATTTGATTCTGACACATGCAACCAAGTGGCAAAGGTACATGGACATCGTAAGCACTCTGTAATATGAGATATGTGTGATTTAGCAGACGTGTCAAATCATGGGGTCATTATAAACGAAGTCCTTTCGGCTATAGAATCATTTTCTGTTCTATAGGTTAAATGACATTTATTGCTAGTAGTGAAACAATTTGCCTATGTTCTATATAAATGACACCTAATAGGCTTTTTTCGCCTTAATAAGACGTCTAGTCAAATAATGTCGACCGTATCGCGACTCTCATTTAAAAAGTGACCCTACTGAAGGTGGTAGTAAGAATGAGGTGTGTATCGTCACGGCCGGGGAAGCTTCGTCAGTGAATATTATTGATATACAGGTGAACAGCTAGCACCGGCGTATTTCTAACGCACTTAACTGCATATGTTTCGTGACTACCTTAGGCAGCTCTAAATTTCTACTTGCTAAGCTATACACACTTCCATATCATCTTTATTGTTCTTTCCTGATACAGCTTGTAGAAATTTATCTTCTCTGTTAAAGAACCAGCTCTATATAAATCCTACTTCTTACCTGAGAAGGTAACTGAGCTGACAAGTGGATTTGAAGAAAATACGTTCAGATTGATTAAAAATGACAAAATATTACTCAAATTGTTAAAAGGATAGATATTTAAATTTGTCTAGTTTACCTGTTTGTTTTCTTTCCTAGGTATAGATGGGAAATCGATCTTGTCTAGACAAGTGAAAACAAAATGCGACAGTGCACCAGCCCAATAGTACTCAAATAAAAACAGATTTTATTCGGGTTTGGCTCACTTCCCTGTCTCTCTTTGTGTGTGTATGCAGGTTGGGCAAACTAAAACTGTCCCAGAAAATATTTCATGTACCTTAAGACGGGCAACCCAACATCCATCATCCGTTCTGGACATGGATGATGTAAGTTGAGTTGCCTGTTTTAAAGTGCATGCCATATTGTCACTGTATAGACAGCGTATGGCAACGGCGGTTCCCGTATGATCACCGAAGGTAAGTACTGTAGGGGTTGACTAGCACTTAGATGGGCCACCAGCCGGGTTTGCTGAACGCTGTTGTAGGCAAGTAGAGTGCACTGAGTCCTTATGAGGCTAACTGAAGAACTACTTGATTGAGAAGTAACGGCTCTAGTCACGAAAACACAATGGTCGGTAGAGCGGTGTGCTGACCGCATGGCCCTCCATACCTGGATCCAGTGTTGCCTGTGAGCTGGGGATGCCACGATGGCTGGTCGGTACCGCTGGGCTGGCATGTTCGGAGTTTATAAACAGGGTGTCCCAGGAGAAATGGACAATATTCAGGGATTTGGCAGGAACGCTCATTTGAAGAAAGAAATTTCATATGGACGTAACTATTCCGTATTCCGAATGGTTTCCGAGCCAGAACACATTTAAGGTAAATTTGTTTCTGGGCTAGTGGCACGCACGTACGTATCATACCCGCCCATCCTCATTGTCATTTTGTTGTAGCACAACCCATCTCGTTGCTTTCAATGTACACTCCTGGAAATTGAAATAAGAACACCGTGAATTCATTGTCCCAGGAAGGGGAAATTTTATTGACACATTCCTGGGGTCAGATACATCACATGATCACACTGACAGAACCACAGGCACATAGACACAGGCAACAGAGCATGCACAATGTCGGCACTAGTACAGTGTATATCCACCTTTCGCAGCAATGCAGGCTGCTATTCTCCCATGGAGACGATCGTAAAGATGCTGGATGTAGTCCTGTGGAACGGCTTGCCATGCCATTTCCACCTGGCGCCTCAGTTGGACCAGCGTTCGTGCTGGACGTGCAGACCGCGTGAGACGATGCTTCATCCAGTCCCAAACATGCTCAATGGGGGACAGATCCGGAGATCTTGCTGGCCAGGATAGTTGACTTACACCTTCTAGAGCACGTTGGGTGGCACGGGATACATGCGGACGTGCATTGTCCTGTTGGAACAGCAAGTTCCCTTGCCGGTCTAGGAATGGTAGAACGATGGGTTCGATGACGGTTTGGATGTACCGTGCACTATTCAGTGTCCCCTCGACGATCACCAGTGGTGTACGGCCAGTGTAGGAGATCGCTCCCCACACCATGATGCCGGGTGTTGGCCCTGTGTGCCTCGGTCGTATGCAGTGCTGATTGTGGCGCTCACCTGCACGGCGCCAAACACGCATACGACCATCATTGGCACCAAGGCAGAAGCGACTCTCATCGCTGAAGACGACACGTCTCCATTCGTCCCTCCATTCACGCCTGTCGCGACACCACTGGAGGCGGGCTGCACGATGTTGGGGCGTGAGCGGAAGACGGCCTAACGGTGTGCGGGACCGTAGCCCAGCTTCATGGAGACGGTTGCGAATGGTCCTCGCCGATACCCCAGGAGCAACAGTGTCCCTAATTTGCTGGGAAGTGGCGGTGCGGTCCCCTACGGCACTGCGTAGGATCCTACGGTCTTGGCGTGCATCCGTGCGTCGCTGCGGTCCAGTCCCAGGTCGATGGGCACGTGCACCTTCCGCCGACCACTGGCGACAACATCGATGTACTGTGGAGACCTCACGCCCCACGTGTTGAGCAATTCGGCGGTACGTCCACCCGGCCTCCCGCATGCCCACTATACGCCCCCGCTCAAAGTCCGTCAACTGCACATACGGTTCACGTCCACGCTGTCGCGGCATGCTACCAGTGTTAAAGACTGCGATGGAGCTCCGTATGCCACGGCAAACTGGCTGACACTGACGGCGGCGGTGCACAAATGCTGCGCAGCTAGCGCCATTCGACGGCCAACACCGCGGTTCCTGGTGTGTCCGCTGTGCCGTGCGTGTGATCATTGCTTGTACAGCCCTCTCGCAGTGTCCGGAGCAAGTATGGTGGGTCTGACACACCGGTGTCAATGTGTTCTTTTTTCCATTTCCAGGAGTGTATTTTTGCTCGAAATGTCTTTCTGAGACTAAACTAGCCCGTTGTACGCGCAGTTGTCACTGGTGCACTGGTGTGCCGTTAGTGAAGTATTGTGAGGGACTGAGAGTGTATCAGTGAAGTATCGATTAACTGCGTTTGTACACACGCTGGTTAAAATGTCACACATCTGCACTAATGAAAAATACGAGAGTTGTCTAGAAAGTAAGGCACCGCATTTTTCTCTTCAACAATTCTTTAATGAACATAATGAGAATTACACACCCTATTTTTCGATGTTATCTCCATCCCGTTCTATGGCCTTCCTCCAGCGCGAAACAAGGGCGAGCATGCCATGTCGGTACCAATCCTTATCCTGGTGGCGGAGCGAGTGCTTCACTGTGTGAATCAACTCCTCGTCGTCCTTAAAATGTCTTCCAAGAATGTCCCAAACAACTGGAAGTCCGAGGGGGCTACGTCAGGGCTGAAGGGTGGATGGGGTAACACTGCCCAACCCTGTTTTGCGATGTGTTCAGCAGTCCTCAGGCTTGTTTGGGGCCAAGTGTTATCGTGTTGCAGCAAAACATCTCGTGGGTTGCTGTAGCGCCGAAGTCGCCTCAAGTGCGTCTTGAGTTTTGTTAATGTGTTGACATAAGCTTCTGAATTATGGTACCGCCTCTTGGCATCACATCAATGAGAATCATACCTTCACAGTCGCAGTACACGGTGATCATGACTTTACCGGCGGAAGGAACTGCTTTGAAATGGGAATGACGCCATTCCATCGACTGTCGTTTTATTTTGGACTCAAAATAATGAACTTAAGTTTCATCACCTGTCACAATCTGAGACAAGGCTTCCCCCTCAGCTTCAAAACGTTGTAACAAATCAAGACAAATATTTTTTCAGTGCGATTTGTGATCCACCGTTAGACACCGCGGGACCCATCTTGCACACACTTTTGAATATCCAAGAATGCGGATAATTGCTTTCAAGCTCCCTTTTCTGATTGACAGATGCAATGCCAACTGCCGAGTCGCGATGCGTCTGTCCTCGCGAATGACATCTGCTCCCTGCAACATGCCAGGTGTGACGGCCGTGGATGGTCTCTTCCACCGCTGCAAATCGTGGAGCTCCGCCGAACCAACTTCTGCTGACCACGTTCTCCGTGCCCACCGACTAATTGTACTTCTGTCGGCAGCAGATGCTCCTTAGACTTTGCACAAGCGTTTGTGAATATTTCCCACAGTTTTTTTTTTCTCTGCAGTGAGAAATTCAATGACTGCAAGCTGCTTGTAATGTACTCACCCACAGACACCATTTTGAAACTGTCCTGCAGCTACGCTATCTGTCGGAAGTGACGGTAACTTGGCGCGCTCACACAGGAGACTTCAAATAATACATACGTAACCTTTCCTTTTCGCATTAGTAGCACTGTTTTCTAAGAAAAAAATGAGGAGCATTACTTTCTCAGCAACCCTCGTACGCAAATATGGAGTATAATTATGGCTTCTGCGATAGCAGTACACCTGCTGCTGTCGAAGAGTATCGACGACGCTTTCCGGGTCGCCGAGTGTCTACAAGTGTTTTTAGCACATCGCGTAAAAGTGGTGTTCTCCCAAGTTTTCATTTTTCATATGAACGCGTAGTTTAACAACCTGTGCAGGAACAGCAACATTGTTAAAAGGGTGCAATGTAGTCATACTACCAGCACACGACATTAAATGTGTTGTATCTCGGAAACCGTTCGGAATAGTGCACATGTCCATATGAAGCTTTTGCTTCAAATGATCATTCTTGTCATATCCCTGAAACTGACCATTCCTGTTAGAAAACATTGTATAATGTTAATTCACGAGACAAAACTTGGCAACAGTATAGAACTCGTGCAATTCATTTAAACACAGTTTCCTACAAAGCCTATACATTCGAACTTAGAATTGCTAAAACAAAGAAAAAGATGGTACTCGATTCGTTTTATAAGAATATATATTAAGCCTAAATTTCAGTTTTTTTTCCTTTCTTGGCCTGTTTCGATTATCGTAATCATCATCTAATCAAACTTAATTCAGCCAGGCCATATCAGGAGCTGGTGCTCGGAACAACTGCATATTACAGAAGGTTAGCTGTCACTAACTGTTCGTTCTCTTTCCTACAGCGAGATAAATTTACTTTTGAAATAATCGAGTCAATTTACTCCTGATTCAAACGTATGTTTGTAGCCGCGCATTACAATCTCCACTTGTACTGTGTTGGTAAATTATTTTCCGAAACTAAGTTCTAGGTCTCTCTCTCTCCCAATAAATAGTTCAGATGCTGCGTCACCCCCACCTGTGGGTGAAATTGACCGATGATCTGTGGTGTGATAATTGTCGAGTGTTTATGACTCTGTGCTGAAACTTTAGCAATAATTGAAAAATACAGTGCATCCAGTTTATCAAAGTTCCTTTGGGAATTTTATGTGCTCAGCTAGCCCTGTTAGTGCTACCTTTCCATTTAAAATTTCTGCGAAACACGGTTCTAAAACATCCAGGCTATATTGCTTCAGTTCATACTATTTACGTTTGTACACACACGGAATTTTCACACTGACGACTCTTACAATCTCAAGAAAAGAGACTTGTCTCTTACGTGACAAATTCATAACATACAAACACTTGCAACAGTGACTACATGTCTCCACCAGTAGACTGTTACGGGCAGCTGTTTCTGTAACCATGTATCACATTGTTGCTGCCTTCATTAGCTCACGTTCTTGCTGCATTCAGGAATGTTTTTAACCGCTGAAGAAAAAGCTGTCAGTTTCACTCCGATTGCAGCAAGAATTTGCTGTGTTTTATATATGTGCCTATAAATCGGTTAGTATAATAGATTAAGTTTTGTTATGGCTGGAGTTGGCGTTGTGAAGGGTCATTGAACGACATACGTTAAGACATAGACACATCATCAGTTGTTTTATGTCAGTCTCAGGAATAAAAGCTTTAATGCACTAAAAAAGTTAAAATAGTCTCTCCTCCCGAAAACGATTAGTATTCAGACAGGTTTGGAATACCGTCCATTTAGCTATTGCCACGCATTAAGAACTTTTGCACAGTAAAAATACTAAATAAAAAAATGAACTTATCGGTCAGTTTCATACCTGCGGGCAGTTTCACCCCATTTGACGGTACGTAGTTTGACACATAGCTCTCATGGTCATTGCGTCGCTGGTTCGACAAGATACAAGATATACAATATCGCACTCTCGACTTGACTAACACAAGTAACGACACCATGTAACAATTTGTCACATTGACTCTGTGGCGTTCGTGATCTCAATTGGAAACAAATGCTTTTCTTCTGGCAAAATAGCCCCTATAGGGGCGACAGTACTCATCCACGCGAGAACCCCCATGTGATCGAACCTTCCCGTATTGTGCGATGAAGCTTTCACTTTTTGCGCCCACGTAAGAACGCAAATAAGCATCAGTAGCATATGCGGAGACTAGAAAGATACAAACACACGTGGGAAGACAGACATAGACCTACAGATATAGCAGCTCTGTGCAAAGACATTGCATCGTACAGCTGCATACCTATAAAGAACGGTTTGTAGATAATAAAGCGGCTCCCGGCGTCGACAAAAGAAAAATCGATTGATGTCCCTTCGCACGCTGAACTGCGAATAATCTTTGAAGAGAACTTTCCTCCTCCATTCACCTACCTTCCACATCCTAGCAGGTTCTTTTCTTTTTCTTTTTCACGTCAGCCCTTGCTTAAACATGTTGTTGTCTGCTGTGTGCGAATACACTAGAACGTTGAAACACAGGTAATTTTCATGTAGCAATAATGTACAGCACTCTGATGTCAATTGCTTTGTCTCAAAGTTATTATTGTGGTTGTGTTCCATAATACTGTACAAAAAGCTGTTCAAGTTCGTATCACAAATATTTGTTGAAATAACATTTCAGTGTACCAGATGACTGTCTTCAACTTCATAATGTAACAAACATACACCCATGAGCAGCTGAATTTCTTAGTAGTGTGAAGCGCACACTGTCACCCAGTCGATTGCAGTGATTTCATGAGGGACTGAAAGCTGTGGAGATACATTCTGCTCAATGACCTCTCAACCGATGTCTACATGCCTACAACGTAGAGTGCGCGTGGAATAACGTGGCCCACAAATACGTAGTCGGCAGGGCCCGTGTGGGGAGAGCAGCAGTGGTGGGGGTTGTGGACAGGCACTGTAGGGGAAATGCTGAGCGCTGGAGGGGAAGTGTCGTTCTAAACTGAAGGTTACTCTTACTTTTTTTTTCTTTTTGTAAATATTAACTGGAGCCCCTCCACATCCACTCTTGCTTGATGACCATCCAAAAAGGTCTACTGTCACTTCAACTTTTGTTAGCGCATCTAAAAGGAATTCCACTGCAAATGCAACAAAAGCAGTGATTTATTTCCGCTTAGCTTGTTAACCATTTGCAACTTTCAGAGAAGCATCATGAGTGGCACATTTTGAGTAAAACCTACGTTTTCGTTGTTGCCATGTTAAAATTTGCTTCTTTTGCCAAAACATAGGGAAGTTTATACAGTGTCATCTCACTAACATATTGTGCAGATGTGATTGCCAGAGAATTCTGAAGTAGTGGTTTATTAAATTTATTAATTAAAGCACTGATGAAATGTAAGGTCAATAGCTTATGAAAAAATCCTCAGTACAAAAATAAGCATGTAAAGTTTTGACTTATGTTGTTCCAAAACACAAGGCATTTCTCACTTCACTAGCTACTGATCGCCCTTAAAAATTGCTGTCTTTCATCGAAAAAGTCTGTAATTAGTGGAATAACACGGTAGATAATGAAGTGTTGCATAATAGCCATATGGAAAAATACCCTCCTTTTTTTGTCCTGTCATATCCTAAAATCTCATTTCGATAACTGTTCAGATGTGTGTGAAATCTTATGGGACTTAACTGCTGAGGTCATCAGTCCCTAAGCTTACACACTACTTAACCTAAATTATCCTAAGGACGAACACACACACCCATGCCTGAGGGAGAACTCGAACCTCCGCCGGGACCAGCCGCACAGTCCATGACTGCAGCGCCTTAGAGCGCACGGCTAATATCGCGCGGCTTTCGATAACTCAAACCGTTTATGAAATACGAGGAATGTTGTGGATGTTTCATCCTGGCTTTATTGCTTGGGCGCGCTATTGCAAATGAGTCTTTACCCAAGTCTAAAGAAAAATTCAGTATATTAGCTAAATCTCATATGCAGCAACATATTATGTAATGTGCACCAAACGCAAAATAACAGCGACCCCTTTTTCGTTGCAAACATTTCGAATTGCTCGCAGTGTCTTACTTACAAGTGAATATCACAATAACTATGACAATGAACGAAATGATGGGCACGTCATCATGAAGCTGATATACAAAGCTATAAATAATGCAAAAATGAATTTTATTTACCGAATAGTCTCTGTGAAATCGTTTGAGAAAGACTGAAGGGCGTGTGCCTCGATTCTGTCGTCACCGACCGACCGGAAGCAGGTAACATCGGCGTTCCCGAACAAACGAATGAACTCGCACAGCGCTTCTGACGAAAACAGGTCACTGTGCGTCGGCCACAACATACTGCGCTAATTGGAACAAGGGGCACACATTTCGCCCCTTGGCTTCTCAGATTTTCAGATTTGCTCAATAGGACTGTGGAGATGCGTCTTTTGGTGGGGAGGGGGGAGAGCACTTTAGCATTTTCATGTCGATGTAGAGTTTCTCAGTCCATTCTGACAATTCGGGGACAAATGGACGGTACACCGTGCTACTGAAGTTACAGGTTATCTGCGCAGTTGCTGTAGGTGAGCATCGGCTGCACACGATTAGATTGCTGCGATATATGCTAGTAACGTGTGCTCCACGTCATTTAATATGAACATCACCCACACAAGAAAATGTCCTCTACTAGCCTGAAAGGTACCATGTTGGCGAGCACGATGCATTACCTCTTTGGCACAGTCGGTGTAGAGAGTTTGCAGCTGGTCGGACCGAAATTCACGACGAACAAAGGAGCGGGAAGCCGCCAGTTTCTGAGGAGACAGTGTTGAAGGTTGAGCAAACCATGCGCGAAGATCGGCGGATCACCCTGGATGATCTCTGCTCGTTGGTTCCTGAGGTTTCCCGAAGCACCGCTCACAGAATTTTAAAGGAAACCTTGAACTACCGGAAGGTGTGCGCAAGATGGGTGCCACACATGCTGACTGAGGACCACATGCGGCAACGAGTTGATGCTTCGCGTGTATTTCTTCGCCGCCTTGCAGCCGAACAGGACAACTTTCTGGACTCTACTGTCACGGTTGACGAAACCTGGGTATACCAATTTACACCTGAGACCAAGCAACAATCACGCCAGTGGCGGCATTCTTCTTCGCCAAAGCCGCGGAAATTCAAACAAACACAGTCTGCCAATGAAGTCATGACAACCGTTTTTTGTGATCGGAAAAGGGTATTGTTGGTCGACTTCATGCCCACTGGGACCACAATTAACGCTGACAGGTACTGTGAGACTCTGAAAAAACTCAAACGGGCAATTGAGAACCGGAGAAGAGGAATGTTGAGTAAGGGTGTACACATTCTCCATGACAACGCTCGCCCACACATCGCTTGGCAAACCGTTGCTCTCTTGCAACAGTTTCCGTGGAACTTAATCACCCACCCACCCTATAGTCTTGACTTGGCGCCCAGTGACTATCACCTGTTTCCCAGGTTAAAAGAACATTTGGCCGGAAAGCGATTCAGCTCCGACGACGAGGTGAAAGAAGAGGTTCATAGCTTTCTGAACAGCATGGCGGCGAGTTGGTATGACATGGGCATACAAAAACTGCCACAGCGTCTACAAAAATGCGTCGACAGAAATGGTGATTATGTCGAAAAATAGCTAAATGTTCAAACCGTAAACTGATGTAAACCATTGTAGAAATAAGCAGGTCTACGTATTTATAAAAAAAATAGGAGACCTTACTTTTGGGATTACCCTCGTACATATGATTGTGTACTACGATTCTTTGGCCACGCTTCTATCGTCTACAGGCGGCGTGCCTATATCCATGCTAATCAATGCGCCACAAGGAGGCGATCAGCAGAGGTGCAAGTGTAGAGACGTGACTTCTGCACCACAGGCTTTTCCTACATCTACATCTACATTTATACTCCGCAAGCCACCCAACGGTGTGTGGCGGAGGGCACTTTACGTGCCACTGTCCTTACCTCCCTTTCCTGTTCCAGTCGCGTATGGTTCGCGGGAAAAACGACTGTCTCAAAGCCTCCGTGCGCGCTCTAATCTCTCTAATTTTACATTCGTGACCTCCTCGGGAGGTATAAGTAGGGGGAAGCAATATATTCGATACCTCATCCAGAAACGCACCCTCTCGAAACCTGGCGAGCAAGCTACACCGCGATGCAGAGCGCCTCTCTTGCAGAGTCTGCCACTTGAGTTTGTTAAACATCTCCGTAACGCTATCACGGTTACAAAATAACCCTGTGACGAAACGCGCCGCTCTTCTTTGGACCTTCTCTATCTCCTCCGTCAACCCGATCTGGTACGGATCCCACACTGATGAGCAATACTCAAGTATAGGTCGAACGAGTGTTTTGTAAGCCACCTCCTTTGTTGATGGACTACATTTTCTAAGGACTCTCCCAATGATTTCTAAGGACTCTCCCATTCCTCTGATGAAATACTTTCAGAATCCTGGTACTTTGATGGAACACCTTGTTTATTTTGATTGTTAAAAAAATTATTGAAAAATAAGAAAAACTTGTTTTATTCAGCGATTACTTCGATTTCAAATCATAATTAACATCACAGACATCATAATATTTTTTTAAAAAATAGTGTCATCAAAATTTCGAAAAAGAAAACGCCATATTATTAACAGTTTTTGGTGAAGCACTCATTCACTTCCCACGGAACACTAGCGTTGCGTGGAACACAGTTTGGGAAACCCTACCGTGAAGTTCAGAGCAGTGGCAGAGTCTGCGCAGAATACCTTGGCCAGTAGCTGTGCAGTGCAGGTGCGCAGAGGAAATGCTAAGCGCTTGTAGGGGAGGGGGGAGGGGAGTAGTGTTCTAAACTGAAGCTCACATTTTTTTGTAAATATTAAGCGGAGCCCCTTCACCCTTCATGCCAACACTTGCATGGTACCACCTCTGCTTTATTTAGTTTCTAAAAAGAATTGGCTGAAAATGCAGCGATTTATTTTCGCTTGGCTTGTTAACCATTTGTAAATTCCAGATAATCGTCATGAGTGGCGAATTTTCAGTAAAACCTCCAATTTTCTCATTACCATGTTAAAGTTCGCTTCTTTTGCCAAAAAACAGCAGGATTTATAAAGTGTCACCTCACAAGCATGTTCTGCAGGCACGGTTGTAAGAGAATTCTGAAACAGTGCTTTATTAATTTTTTTTTCTATGGGACTTAACTTCTAAGGTCATCAGTCCCCTAGAACTTAGAACTACTTGAACCTAATTAACCTAAGGACATCACACACGTCCATGCCCGAGGCAGGATTCGAACCTGCGACCGCAGCGGTCACGCGATTCCAGACTGTAGCGCCTAGAACCGCTCGGCCACAACTACCGGCTTAAATTTATTAAGTGAAGAACTGAGGAAAAGTAAGATAAGTAGCTTATAAAAAAGCACACCCTCAATACAAAATAAACATGTAATATTACATTGTTCTCAAACCCTTTTCTCATTTCACCAGTTATCGATGGCCCTTAAAAATTACATTTTTTCACTGAAAAAGTCTGTAGTTTGTGGAATAACACGGCAGATGGTAAGGTTTTGCGTGATAAATATATGGCAAAATACTCTCCTCTTTGCATACTGTCATTTGCAAAAAAAAAACCATTTTCGATATCTCAAATCGTTTTTGAAATATGAGGAATGTGGATATTTCAGTCAGGGTTTATCGCTGGTGCGACGCAATCGCAAATGAGTGTGCTACATCTGACCATTTTCCTCGAGACCAGTGACAGATAGGGACGTCCACCCAAGTCTAAAGAAAAATTCGATGTGTTAGCTAAATTCCGTATGCGACAACATATTATGTAATATGCGCCAAACGCAAAATCTTAGCGGGCCCCTATTTTCCATTGCAAACTTTTTCTAGTTTCTCGCAGTGTCTTATTCCATGTAAATATCGCAATAACTGTGAACATTAAGGAAATGATGGACACATCATTATGAACCTGTTATATAAAGCTATAACTAACCAAAAACGAAATTTTTTACTAAATACTTTCAGTAAAATCGTTTAAGAACGAATCCAGGGCGTGTGCCTCGATTCTGTCATCGCCAATCGGCCGAAAGGTGGCAAACACTGTTGACCTCTCCTGAAGAAACAAATGATCTCGCCCAGCGTTTTGGACGAAAATTGGTCACTGCGCTTCGTCCACCGTATCCGCGTGGACTCCAGTCAACCTTATCCCTACCGCCCACTAGTGGGCGTTCCAGTTTTCATGGGAGACGATAGGCGACAGAGGTTTTAAAAACATTTTCACTGGGTTTTCATAAAATTATGACAAAGTATCTGATAAGTAAGTGTTATTGTGTGTAACTTCCTGGCAGATTAAAACTGTGTGCCGGACCGAGACTCGAACTCGGGAGCTTTGTCTTTCGCGGGCAAGTGTTCTACCATCTTTTCTTTTTTTTTAGTCTAATTTCGTTCGCTTTTGTTCGTTGAATCTGCTCGGGGCGAACGTCGTAAAACATCCGTTTAAGTTCGTTGTTGATCGATTAACTCAGTTTTTTTTAATTACAGAGGGCAGCTAATCATCTGACCGAACACGCTGAGCTACCGTGCCGGCAATCTCATTTTGTTCGCATTTATTCGTTGCATCTGCTCGGGGCGGACGTCGTAAGATATCCGTTTAAGTTCGTTGTTGATCGATTGACTCAGTTATTTTATTACAGAGGGTATCTAACCCTCTGACTGAACACGCCGAGATACCGTGCCGGCAGCGTTCTGAGCTACCCAATCACGACTCACGGCCCGTCCTCACAGCTTTACTTCTGCCAGTACCTCGTCTTCTACCTTCCAAACGTTACAGAAGCTCTCCTGCGAAATTTGCAGAACTAGCACTCCTGAAAGAAAGGATATTGCGGAGACATGGCTTAGCCACAGCCTGTCTGCTTTAACTTGTTGCAATTCTCCGTTATAAACTTTATACACTAAAGTCACTCCCCTACTTCATCAATCACCGTGACTGTGGAACTGGTGGGCTGTTCGAAAATTTTACTACTACCAGAGATACAAAAGCAGGCAAAAAAGGCTGAGTACTCCTGGTATAGAGGATGTCGTTCTGACCGGCAAGGTTGCTCAGCAATTGTTGCCGTTCTTGTTTAGTACGGAAGTGATTTGTTGCAATGTGGTCTGGCTAATCGCTCCTAAATCTGCGATAGTTGATGTCCAGCGCGTCGTCAGCACGGTGTTACCCACGGCACTTGTTTCAGGTGGTGTCGTTTTCCTCCGAATCGAGGTACCCAGGTACAATCTTGACACGATAGAATGAAAAGGGCCGAAAGCCTGCACCATCTCTGAGTATCCTACGCTTTGGGCTCCCACAGACTGGCCGCCGTCAAATTCGGTAGCACCGTATACACTGCACACTGAGCGCCTGTTTGTCACGCAGAATGGTAACACAAAGTCTGACGACATTCCGTTAACGTGACTTCCCAAACGGTCTTATTCACCGTGACGATGGCAGCGATTTCACAGCAGCACAAGCAGCCTTCAACGATTAAATTGCTCATAAGCGTATGTAACATTTCGTCTCTCTCCGTCCACGTAAGCGTCAGATATGAAGACGCAGCTGACATTTTTCATGCCCTGGTAACAAATCCAAAGTTTGCAGTTCTCCAGTGCTTCATTACATACTGCTGTCTGGACTAAACATCTGTAGCGACCATAAGTCGTTGATCACAAGCAACGTTAACTGTCGCTGATTAATCAACCACTTTAGAAGAACCTTAATGGTATTGGAGGAAGGCCATCGACTTCGCACGTACGACTGAGAACTATAGTAATAAAACCTATGAGCAAAAAGAATAGATTTTCTCGGGATGAGAGTGGAAGTCTTCAAGGTGAGTCTGTTAGTGGCCTTCAGAAAATGCCATCCGGACCTGGCGTAGAATTTACGTGCTGCGTCGAATTTTCTTGGTAACATTCCAAGGATACAATACGCTTAGCAGCTCACAGTTGGGAGATGGTCTAAACTATGATCCAGTGAAGAATGAGAGTTTCGAATTCAGAGAAGGCTTAGAAATCTGCCGTATCTGTTGCTTGCAAATGTAAAAACCTCATTCATATCTGTGTATTTAGCACTGTGTGCATATCTTTCATCGGTCGTTGTTGGCAGGAGAGCAGGCTGCGTTCGGATTACCGCTATGTAGCAAAGCAGTTAAAATGGCTGATAGAGTACCAACGCTGTACGGAAGAAAGAAAAGTAAAACAGTATACAGTAAATAAATTATAAATTTCTCTGGTACGCAAAATTTGATTAAATAGTCAGTAGGATATGACTAATATTGTTGCACTTAAACAGATATTGTCGAAAGCATAAAAGAGAGGTAACGCTCTCTCAACGGCTTTAGACATCAATGGTATTCAGTATTCATAACAGAAAACGCTACAGACTTAAGAAAGAATTACATGATCAGCAGTTTCATCCGCAGGTCAGTATTTTGGCCAAAGTAACGCGAGGTATATATGCCCTAAGAACGCAGTGAGATAATTCCAAGCTAGCTCACTGGTTTGTCAACAATGAAGTGCGGTGAGAACGAATAAATCAAAACTTCCAGTTGGTTGACATACTAGAGAGGAGCAAGATTCAGACCCTCGACCACATGTAGATATTCCTTGACGACATACGAACTAGAAAGTTGATATAGGAATGCCAGTCGTTGGCAGTCGCAATCTGGAAGAAATCATAGAGCGATCCTCCCAGATGCAACAAGACTAGATTTTCATGGTCGTGCTGCAGTCCAGCAGCCTCTGGTCACAATAACGAATGCACGATGCCTCTAATAATGGTCTGTGGGGAAGTGGACTCAGATTTTATGATGATACTCACGGGTCATGATGTGACTCTCTTACATATGGTGACCTGGTGGATGTCTGGTAGTGTTAGCCGACAGTTAAATTCGTCAGACGTGTTATAACCTACGTACGCTGTTATTCCAGGTTTCGTTCGGTTCAGGCCATTAATTTTTGTCACTGGCAGTCTGAACGCATATGTTTAGTATAATATTTTAGTTAAAAGCAAAATACATGCTGCGGAGTCGACCCTCTTCCGAATAAGCAAGGTAATCCTCCTGTGGATTTGCAGAATTGACCCATTTATTTATCTGATGTGAGCGCCTTTAACACCTTCCGGATCAGTGGGAGCGTCGGTGCATTTCACCAAAAAACGAGGCAACAAATAGTCACTACGCTGTACGAAAAATTAAATCAATTTCGCTGTTGTTATACCGAAACTGCCTTTCCATAGCGTCACCTCTAGTTAGGCCCCACAGGGACTAGGACTTGAAACAAACGACTGTTTTGACTTTTCATGTTGAATAACATGGAAATACAGTGTACCGAAAACAAAAATTGCACCTAATTCAGTATGTAAAATAAAAATAAATTTTCACTGCATTATGATTTCAGCAGCATTTAACATACTAATTGTTTGGTTAAAGATTCATTTCAATATCTTTTAAAGTCTTTGTATTATTACGTTTCAAAATCCTAGTAAAACTACAGACCATGACGTTCAGGTCTCCATACCACGCTGACTGAAACAGCCGGATGGCGTGTCAGTTGTCTCTGTGAGAATGGAAGGCAAACGTAGCAAAACAATGTGTGGCTGCGGAATCCACACAATTTATTTGTTTTGATTTTTTTGCCATTTTTCGTTTGTAAATAATTCTTCTGTCACGAAAGTGCAACATAGTGCATTTTCCAGCCGCAAAATATTTTCTCTGCTAGGAGAAACGACATAAAAGCGTTTTTTTGAACATTGAAAACGGATTACTTCGTGTAATATCTCATGAAATTCTTGGGAAGGAAAAGACTGCAATAATAAGGTAAACAATTATTGACTGAACATTCACATTTGGAGAGATTTATGGTTTTTCTTTATGCTTGTAAGTTGAAAACCGTAGTGCGCGGTTATTCATTACCGCAGCAATGACAGCACTGTACGATCGATTGAGTTGACGGGCAGGATTCCTTCCTTGTGTGATATGTCATACGAAGACGACATTTAATTTTTTTTTAGCTAGAAGTTACGATTGAAAAGTTTAGAGTATTACGACAGTCATCGATCAGTACAAAAAGTAGACATCTAATGTTTAAGTCAGTATACAGTGATAAACGTAAATTATAATTTTAGTTAATACTTATGTTATTGCAATTCACTGAGTAGTGAACACAAAACATTCTTCTTGAGTATTTACAATCTAGTCGGAATATTTTACTTCTGTTCCGTTTACGAAAGATAAGAAGTAGAGACAAAGAGGAAAAAAATTTAGACTCTACATTAAGCTAATGGATATCGTCGAATCTCGCAAAGTGTAGCGCTGCCAGTACATCGCAGTTACTAACTGAAACTACAACTTCTTCTACAGAAGATGTTGATGTTCCACTGTATATAGACGAAGAGAACAATAGTGTCATTGACGATGACACAGCTTCAGATGAAAATAAAGATCAGATGTAACAGAAAGGTGTGACCAAACTTTTGGGAAACATTCCTCGTACTTAGAGGAAGAAAATCTACTTCACCGATTTGCTTCAAATTTTTACACAATAATCTACTTAACATTCGGACGGACGTAGACTATATATTTTAATACATATAATACACACACACACACACACACACACACATATATATATATATATATATATATATATATATATATATATATATATATATAAATGGGAAACGCTATTACCAAAAATCTCGGAAAGTTCTTGACCGCTTTACTTCAAATTTTTACATGATATACTAAATAACATTCGGACGGACAAAGGATATATGTTTTATAGTATACAATATGTAAATAAATACATAACATATAAAGGGGAAATATTATTTCCAAAAATCTCAAAATATACTTCATTTTCTGCACCAAACTGTAACTAAACAGAAACTAACATTGAGTCACACACGAACAATATATTTTTTTAGACCGTAATATGTAGAGTTAAAACCGACTGTATGAAAGTAAAACTGCTGTGATATAGTGTGAAAATGTGCGATTTCGTTTTCTTTCTCGTAGACAGCTTTAACAACCACAGCAGGGCATTTAAACCATTACACGAATCGTTTCTCCTGTATTTCTTTCTCCTTACACATAATTTTAAGCAAAAATTGTGTACACGACTGTGTGTTGTCTTGTTTTCTTCCTCGCCGTCGTTTTTATATAAAACAGGAAAGTCGTATTTATGGTTTATCGGTTTATGATTAGAACAGTACTAATAAATCCGTATTCTCCGAAACTTTGTAATCCTATTGTAATGGTACTTGAATTACGTAACCATTACGGCACCTCACCTCAACCTCTCGATACCAGCAATATTCTACTGTGTTTCTGCAAAATAGTTAACATATTTCTGTGACAACATTCAGATTTGATTTCATTAATGTAGAGGTACTTCAATACATCGATAGGTATATATTGCAATGATATTATTCTTATGTGTATTCTTTCTTTTGTCACTATGATCTTTGACGTACTTGTAACTCTGACTTTTGGGCGCGTAAGCGGTTATTAGAGAGTCAAGCTTTGGTCGTCATGTTAAAAAGACGCAAACTGTAGTCAGTTTATGAAATGTGAACTTTAACAGTGAGGAAGATATTTTCAAGTATGTTTTATATTGTGAAGTGATGTTTTGGAACGAGTTACGTGATATTGCAACAAAAGTAATAAAAAAGAAGTGTAACTTAAATTCGGAGTGCTGATTACTTTTTTTTTCATCACCATTGTCCTAACTTGCAAAAGTTTAATCTTCAAGAATGGTTTATGAAACACATCTATAAAACTTCTGAATATCGCAGATTAACACCTAGGCCTCTTTGCATCCGAGCTTGCAATCATCACTACCTAGATTTTTGACGATTGAGCCATGAGTTCACAACGAGACCAGCGTGGGAAACACGAAAAGATGAGTGCCTAGTTTATCCATCATTTCAAGAAATGACTTTATTCACTGTGCTCTAATGACACCTGCCACATAATATAACTTTGCTGTTGCCCGAAAATGCAATATTTAGCAGCGAGCAACACTACAATCATAATTAATTTTTGACCTTTGTTGTGGTAGGGTTGTTAGACTATCCATCCACATATTAAAAGTGTGCGAAGTAGTCACTGAAGCTACCATCCGTAAGATCCAACCACAGGAGAGGTGTCTCTCATACCTCGCATACACACTATCCCAACAGATTTACTCAGTAATTTTAAGGAAATTCAGTTCCCTATCAAGTTTTCATTTGCAGTAGCAATAAACAAGGCACAAAGTCACAGAGAGGGACAAGAGAACATAGAGGGTCGAGGAAGGAAATGGACTGAGAAAGTGTGGAGGAGTAGATGGATAGAGAGGCGAGAAGAGGTGATGCACAGAGAGGTGCGAGAGGAGAAGGAGATGGAAAATGTGAAGTAGGTGAAGGAGATGGGCAGTGAGAAGGTGGAGAGGGAATTTAGGATATATATCTAATTCCTATACATATTTATCAGTTGCGAAACATTGCCAGGTTTGCTAGTGTGTTATATGGACATGGGCCCGTGTTAGAGGTCAGTTTCTACACCTATTCAACCCAATAATCATCTACTGTGAAACGAAGCCTCATCCGTGAACAGCATATTGAGGGTTGACACATCGTCAAATAGTGTTGATCGTAGTGTTAAGGTCGTGGGACGTTTAAGCCTACTACTCGCAAATGGTGGAGGCCTAGATGTATAAGGACATTCAATTTGTACCTTTGCACGAAAATCAGTGCTGATAGTGCCTGCTCACGCTGCATGTGGTACGGATGTAGCAGGTTCTCATGTAACACTCTCCAGGCATGTATGTGATCAACGTTACTTGTTGCAACTGATTGTCTGACACTATGGTTGTCATCAACAGCACGAATAAGTTCCTCCTCCAAATGGGTTTTCATCGTACTTCTAGGCCCCCTAAGTCGCGAGTAGTAGGCTTAAACGTCCAACGACCGTAAGACTACAATCAATTGCTTCAAACGTAATCCTGTGTGGGTACCGTCGTTCTCGAAATCTCTCCCTATACAAACGTTGGGATCCACGGCCATTACCATCTGCTAATTCTCACAGTAAATGAGCATCTACCAATTCCTCGTTTGAATATACTTCCATTGCACTGCACCGGAAACCGAGTCCGTGAGGAGCACTAAATAGTTGATACTAAGTGATTGATGCTACAAGAGCAACGAAGTCAGTCGCATGTCAACACAAGCTGTCACGTGAGTCACACGTCAACATTACTTTCGTTCAATTGGAACAACAGACACTGGCGGTGAACCAAAGAATTACAGCTTACTGTACTTTCTAACCAAACGTAACGAAGAAATGTTAGAGCATTTCGTGTAAGAAAATGTTTCATGTAATGCTGGTACGTTCTGTTCCTATGTGTTTCCCCTCGATTAATGTGATTATACTTAGTATTAGCTTAGGTACTTGGTTTAAGTACAGCTGCCTTTCGTTAGTTGCTGGTTGCCGTTATTTCTCGAATTTTCTCCTTTCCTCCAGTCTAATTTTCACAGAACTACGTAATGTTTGCTTCAAGCGTTATCAGTGATAGTCTTTTTTAAAAAAAAAATTAATCACTACGCTATAAATGGGCCACTTGGTGTTGTTAACCAGATCATATGTAAAAACTGAGTTGTCCAGCATGGACTATGAGACCAGTCATCCAACTGCAATTAAATTTTGGTCGGTTACCGTATTGTGCGCACTCCTGGGAAGGTTTCTGATTTAGTGCAACAGTGGTTCTACTATAAATAAGTATCGCGAGAGTAGCTGCGGGCAAAACTTTTATATCATCGTGCCAAATCATAGCCATAGTCTTACAATACATTTTATTTTCAGGTGTTGTACCGACATTGGATACCTTGGATTCGGAAAATGCTGATTTTGTTTAGACAAAGTGCATAAATTGTAATGACCCAAGACCATAGTGCTCAAGTTATGTAACAAAGTTAGGTGTTCTGTCATTAAACGTGGACCAGAGCTAGGAAAAGAGTGTGATTATAGGCTTTCAGTGACTGAGGATGGCAGAAGCTTTTCAGCTGATTGATTTCGGAAGACCTTGCAAGTAATGAGAAAATAAAAGAGAAGTAGCTCATTTACAGTGAAATTACCAAATCTGTTTTTGTTTTCGCTATTTATTATTCGGCACGAAATAAACAATTTTTCGAAAGGTTTTCGTGTTTGTAAACATTCAAACACAAGAACAAGAGACCACAAGGACATCGTAGAACACTGTAAATGTTATGTAAAATGGAAAGAAATGGAGCTGCGACTAACAAAAGGTAAATCTTTATGCAACTAGTTGCAGTGTGGTATTTCTGTAGAAAAAGAAAAATTGGAGATGTATTTTAAAGGTAGTAATAGACGTAGTACTGTTTAGTGCCGAAAACAAACTGGCACTGAAAGAAACAGTCGAACAATTTGGACTCTGTATTATTGACTACCGTAGAACTGTGACCGAACACATCCACAAATGAAAGAACATGTTCCCTTTATTACAAAAAGAAGCTCTTTGTATTACAGTTCAACTATACAAAACGAAATAATTTCTGCTCTAGAATTAGCAATCTAAATTGTAACGAAAATCCGTATCAGCCACCAATAAAACATGTCAGGAATTGTGCTCTGTGTAAATATAAATAATGGAATATGTGCGGTTAAAGATGGTGTTTTACCTTTCATACCCAAGATCGTCTTACCCTATCGGACTGTAGGAGACAGTCGTACGACGCTGGAGTTAACAAGGCAGGTAAAATATCAAGCTCTTCAAGCGAAGGAAGTGCTCACTCATTAAATTTAGTTGGAGTTCATGCGTCTTGTGTAACACCAGAAATGACTACGTTTTTCAGTATAGCGCAAAATATTTTTATCCGGTTGATCGAACGTTGGAAAGCTTTATCAAATTTAAAATTGACCTTGAAGAGTCATTCTGATGAGAGATGGACGGCACAACAGAATTCAGTTCACGCATACATATCAATTACTAGTCCTGCAAATAATGAAAACATTACATACTATTACAGAAGAAACTGATGAAAGAAAGACATATACAGCTGATTCTGTCTGTTCAGTTAAAATAGTTTTAAAAATTATTAATATATTTGCTTGTTGGTCGTATGGATCATCTTCTTAGAAGCATTGACAAAGTTAATTACATTTTACAGGAAAAAGCCGTTTCAACTGAGGTTGTATCAAAGCACTTGCAGGACCTTGTGGATTTTTAGAAATATTTAAGAAAAAAACTAATAGAGCTGTGTATTGATTCAGCAAATAATCTAGCAAATGACCTATTGATAGAACCGCAATTTTTGAAAAACGCGAACGAAAGGTTAAAACAATGTTCGACGAAATGACCAAGGACGACGCGACGATACTGACTCCACTTCAAAAGTCTAAAATTCAGGTTTACTGTGCATTAGACAGTCTTGTTTAACAAGCAGGATAGAGATAACAAAGTTTAACTACCCTAGGTTCTGATTTTTGCTTCCTGGCAGGACTTTCGTTAGACGAAACGTCCACTGAAGAACTAAAGAAATCCGCAGCTGATGTCGCACTAAAATACGAAAATGATTTAAATGACAACGAGTTGTGTTTGTAGGTTGAAAGCCACAAACAATAAGTAAATATATTTCTGCATCATTTTAAAAAATGCACATTACATTGCACTTCTTAGTTGCTATGAATAATGTAGCTTAGTGATTAGTTATCCCAGTGTAGATCGTGACAGCACTTCGCTTAGCACTGAAACTAGTTGTCACTTCTGCCTGCCTTCGGCAAACTAAAATTAGTAAAAAATTATTTACTATTATAGATTGGTCAACAACGCTTGCGTAATCTCGCTATACACTTAATTGAGTATGGCACTGCAACATGTATTAATGTAGACCGTATTATTGACAAATTGGTCTCAGAAAAAGGCTGAAAAGTGAACTCTTAGGAGATCTTGTAATGTCTAAATGAACGAATTCGTTTTGTATTGTTTTTCTTCCTAAGTAATAGTGAATAAGAAATGTCTTAATGTTTAAATTATACGTAATTAAATTGCACTCTAAAAGCTTCTGTGTTGTTTCTCTTAATAGAAAATAAGTCTTGGGAGCCCAAAATTCAAATCTTGCCACGAACTCTCATGACACTAGTTACGACGATAGTGTAATACATGCAAGTTTCCCGCTGCTAATGCTCTTTCTTTTTCAAGCGCAAGAGAGAGTAAAATTTATTTTACTTACGAAATGTTGAGTGACTTCCTAACGCAGAAACAGGAACGTGGAACTCATCATCACTTACATAGTTTTCTCGTTGCTCTTGGCACAAAATGAAAACAAAGGACAGAAATCTGAGATTACAAATACGTAAACGACACACAGATATTACACTTCTTAGTTCAGGGGATCTTCAATATTTCAGTAATATAACATATTATTGGCTTATATACATGACAAACATTATAAATACCAACAGCAAATGTTTTCAGACTAAAACTAAAACACTGATTTGCAGTGGGAAGTTCCAACAGTTTCCTGGCAGTGGATAAAATAAAATTATTTTCAAGTTTAACCCTTCAATTCCCATTTAGTTACTTGACATTATTATTCAAGCAACTAACAAACTTGCGAATTCAGAAATGAACCATCATAAAATTTACGCGGAACGTTTTAACGTAGTAACGGGAGATGCTAATGATAGCAGTCATTTCAGATTCGAACTATTCATCTCTAAACAAAAATTCCCCGTGTTCTGTAATTTAGCGTGTCTTTTGTGTAGTCTGTCGGTTGCTGACTGCAGTCGCAAGGCAACGGATGTCGTCATGCTTCGAAAAAACAAGTATCGCAAATTTGTGTTACAGGAGATCAAAAAACAATAATAGAACCAAATCTTTACTGAAAATCAGTTAGCAGTTTTCATCAAGATTTATTGTAATATTAGCAATGGATGAAGTTATGTGCACAATTAATATTTTAATAAATTCAAATGCGACATTGCATACTACTATATGTCAAACTAGTACAAAATTTCGGAACAGGGAAAACATTATTTTTGACGTATTTTAGTTTATAAGAGAACGGAAAGATAAACAAGTGAATATCCTATATTCTCCATGAAGTCAGTACACAAATGCTGTGTGTTGCAATTAAATTGCATGTAATACCGGTCTCAGATGTATAAGAAGGAAGAGCATTTAACACTTTGGATTAGACGTTAAGCAAATCACATACTATGAAACACTTGTAAACTTTCTTATTCATCAGTTTTACGAGTTACGTTCCATCTTAATCCGTATGACGAACCGACATATGTGAATGTTAACTGACATATTTTTTTTTTTGTTTTGTTTCGTTTTTTCAGTGTAGGAAATATTCAGTTCATATTTCGTCTTCATTTCAAAATGGTTCAAATGGCTCTGAGCACTATGGGACTTAACATCTTAGGTCATCAGTCCCCTAGAACTTAGAACTACTTAAACCTAACTAACCTAAGGACATTACACACATCCATGCCCGAGGCAGGATTCGAACCTGCGACCGTAGCGGTCGCGCGGTTCCAGACTGACGCGCCTAGAACCGCTCGGCCACACCGGCCGGCTGTCTTCATTTCCTCAATACTGTAAGTCTCTGACACAAGTATAGCCATTCCACAGATTGCCTTTTATCTCTTAGATTTCGGGTCATTTATTTACTGGTGTCGCCAACAATACAATCAGCTACAGACTCATCAGACACTTGAGGCAGATCTCCTAAATTTCGAACAGAAGGACCGGATCTTCGTCTTTGCCGTTCCGTGCTTTCCTGATGAAACATTTTTCTTATGCTGCTTCCAGATTTTACATCAGTTTCGCAACATGTATTTCAGTTTTTCTTATTTGTTTTTTTTTTTTATATCGTAGCAAGCCAACTAAGGACCACGTCAAAATAAGTAGTTGATTCTCTTTTCATTCATGTACCCCCGAAACTCATTTCCTCTCATTTCACCATTTGACACCAGTTGTTTTCCTGCTTGTTTTAGCTTCCTTAAAACCTTTGATTTTCTTGACTTCTGGTCTGAATTTGTCTCTGTTCAATCTGCATTTCAATCAAGTCCTTCTTTGCCTTACCTTCGCTGTTTTCTGTTTCGGAAGACTGTAAGAATCTTCGTTATTGATCTATCTTCCTTCAATTTCTCTAGATGCCCACCGAGTGTAAAACGCCTTTTCATGATATCGCCTGTTGTTTTAGGAAAAAGAGTAAATTTCTTTATTAGGCCTCAAACCCTATTCCCGTCTTTGTTCTTGATTGGATCTAAAATGTTTCACAGGCTTATTCTTTCTATCTTTTCCAAATCTTGTAGTGCTCTTTTACACCCAGAGTAAAGTAGTGTTTCTGACCCATAAAGGACATCTAGTTTTACAACTGCATTATTATGCCTTAATTTAATATCTTTAGAAAAACATTTTTAGTTAATATAGTTCTCAGTTTCATGTATGGTATTTCGGTATTTTCAGTCCTGACTGCAACTGCTGCTTTTTCACTTTATTTCCTCTCTGGCATTTACAGTTGTCTGTTTTCTTGATGTTGGCATATTTGGTTTTTAAAATTCTTAGTGAGTTACTTTCATTGGTTATGTATTCTGGCTTTTTAAACGGTATATGGAGACCTGCTCTCTCCGTCATTTCCTTCAGAAGCTATATCCTTTTCTTCAGATTCTCTAAGTCGGTTTCATCTGTTATTTCGAGATGATCCGCAAACGCCAAACAGTTTATTGCTTCTTCCGATCTAATACTCTTTATGTAGTTATTAGTTTTTTCTTTCTATTTTCCATTCTCTTATAACTTTTCCAGCATATAGTTGAATAATGATGGTGAAAATCCTCTCCTTCAGACTCCTGACACAATTTGGAAAGAAGATGTTGGAAAGAAGATGTTTCTTTTTTTAAAAAAAAAAAAAAAACATCAACAGATAGTAGCACCGTCTATTGTTTGATATTTTCGTGTACCTAATTATTCCTTTAAGGTTTAGAATTTGCTCTGGACAGGATCTGTTAGTCCTAAATCGAGCTTGACACTCTTCAATTTGGGTATCTAATTGAGGATTTAAAAGCCCAGAAGAGCTTTCGACAAGATTTTGTATGCTAAGGGTAGTAATGAAATTCCTCTATAATTTTGGTATCTGTTTTGTCCTCTTTTTTTCAAGAATCGGGTGAATTAATACAACCCCACAGTTTTCTGGAATTATTTCAATGTCTAGCTCTTCTTTTATAATTGTGTAACCTATATTTTCACTAGCTTTTAGAATTTCTGCTATAAGGCCTCATTCACATATGGCTTTGTTGTGTTTTAATTGTTTAATGTAACTTTTAACCATATCGATGCCTGGTGGTTTTGAATTTTAATTTGGAAATTATCATGGAATTCAAGTTGCCTGATCAGTTTTTCACAGTTCAATAGCTTTCCTAAATTTGCTAGCAGTAACTTACAGTTTTCTTTATTGTGAAGTGAGAGTTTTCGATTTTCTTTCCTGAAGCATAAAGATCGTGGAGTGCGCCTAAACACACAGTTCTTGAATGTTTTGTAATAGTCTTTTTTATTTCTTAAATGGTTCTTCTATGTTTTAAGTTGTTCCTTTTCAAAGCACCTCTTTTGTGTCTTAATAATTTTATCTGCTCGCTTCTTCTCAAACTGATGGATTTTCGTATTACTGCTTTTTTTCTGCCATACCAGTTGTTCCCATCTTTCTTTTTTGTCTAAGAGTTTTTTCACATTTATTATTCCACCTTCTGTGCTTTCTTTGCTTCATTTCGAAAGCTGTTTCAAATGCAATATGTTTAATTGTCTATGTTAAGTCGTTGGCATCAGTTTTCAGTTCCTTCAGCATCTTTGGAAATCACACCCCCTTTCCTTCAAATTTTCTTTATTAATTCTCTTAATCATACTGATTTGTTGCATGAATTTATATTTTGGAATAGATCTCGTGAGGGTCACAGTTGGGTACTGATCTGAATGATTTCCATTCCCATCTTTACTCTAAACTTCTTGATTTCTTGAATAATTAATCTGGAGATGGCGACATGATCAATTAAATCTCTCCCAAGTTGAGATTTGGTAATATCCTATTTTTTGCTTTCTCTCTAGTGCGCTGTCATGATTTTTAAGATGGGATATATCTACTGATCGGATATATCTACTGATGTTGAACCATTTGTGTTTGTCCTTATATGTTTATACACTAGGAAAAACAATTAGGGGACCAGTTGAGATATCTAGGTTCTGAAGTATTGTCATCGGCAGAATAAAACTAAAATGGTTCGACGATTTTCTGTCGGTTGTACGGAGTGGAGACAACAACATTAAGGTCACCGAGAAAGCGGTAATAACGGAAAGTTGTTGCAGAGGGGGTTGGCGTTGAGTTGTGTTTACTCTACCAAACGAATTACACAAGCAGTTGGGTTTAGGTGGTGTAGTGAGCAGGTGGTGCAATGTAACAACAACGTGATTTAACCGAAGCTATGGCATGGAGAGCCATAGGACGATTGGAAGCGGGACCGACACAGAGGGAGGTGGCTGCAGCGATTGCAGTGTCCCAGAGTGTAATTTCCAGGACCTGGATACGATTTCAGACAACAGGAACTGTTAAAAGAAGGCAAGGCCAAGGTTGTCCACGGGTAACATCAGCAAGAGATGATCGTTATCTTTAACAGCCCGTCGAGACAGGAGGCTGAATGCAACTCAGCTGCAACACACTCGCCAGGCAGCAACAGGACTCGCACTATCAACACAAACAGTCAGAAATCGCCTTCGGGAGTATGGGCTCTACGCACGGAGGCGTATGGTTTGTATCCCATTAAAACCACGACACCGTTTAGCCCGCAGAAACTGGACGGAGGAACATCAGGATTGGACTTCAGTTAAAACTTCCGGGCTGAGAGGCCGTGGTCGATGCATAAAATTTCCACTTAACGTTTCGTCTCCATCTGCGGGAGACATCTTCTGAGGTAGTCCGGCTACTGCCATAGGATCTCCAACACAAGAGGTGGCCAGATATCTCACCTGCTTGCTGCAACCATACATTGGCAGGACGGACAGTTACATTAAAAATTCGGCGTATTTTATTGAAACACTGAGGGAGATTAACGTCAGCCTAAGTGATATTCTTGTGAGCTTCGATGTAGTGTCATTGTTTACCATGGTGCCTGTAAACGAAGCTATTTCATATATAGCAGATATTTTTCCGACTGACATAGTGGCTTTATTTAAACACTGCCTGACGACAACTTATTTCCAGTCGAACAACGAGTTTTACGAACAGATCGACGAGGTGGCGATAGGAAGCCCTCTCAGCCCAGCTGTTGCCAATTTATTTATAGAGATCTTCGAACAGCGAGCACTGCAGACTGCCAGTAAAAAGCCACCTAAATGGTACCGCTATGTTGATGACACATTTGTAGTGTGGACTCATAGTGAAGAAGAGCTGGATGTCTTCTTGGTGCATCTGAACAGTATTAACCCGAAGATGCAGCTTACGATGGAGAAAGAGAGCAACGGTCAACTCAATTTCCTGGATGTGTCGGTAATTGGTGGATGGGACGCTGGGCCACAAGGTATATAGAAAGAACACTCACACGGATCGATACCTCCACAACGAATCTAACCATCATCCTAGACAAAAAAGAGGTGTCATGAAAAACTTGGTGGACAGAGCCAACAAAATCTGCGAGCCGGCTCACTTGCAAGATGAACTAAATCACTTACGGTCAGCCTTCATGAAAAACGGATATACCAGCAAGGAAATTGATCGAGCCCTCCATCACAGAAGAAAAGAAGCCAGAAGTCCAGAGCAACAACCGTCACCTACTGGAAATGTTTTCCTACCGTTCATTAATAAAGTCACGGACCCTATTGGGAAAGTTCTGACGTATGGGATCGAAACAATCTTCAGACCCACCAAGAAGATTAAGGAATATTTAAGAACTGCAAAAGACGCCCGACATCCTCTAGCAACACCTGGGATATACAAAATTCCATGCAGTTGTGGACAAGTATATATTGGAACTACGAAGAGAAGTGTAAACACCCGCTTTGCCGAACATAAAAGAAATTGTCCCTTGGGACACATCGAAAAATCGGCCGTAGCTGAGCATGTTTTTCGAGATGGGAACTACGAAACTAAATTTAATGAGACAAGCGTTCTAGCACGAACATCCCATTATCATGCGCGCATGTATAGAGAAGTAATAGAGATGCACAAACACCATAATACAGTAATTTTAATAGAAAGGAGGAAGTTTTAAAGTTGGACAAAATATGGATGTCGACGTTGCGCCAGCAGAATGACAATCGATTACTCTTAATCGAGAATGATGACGCCTTCGAAAGATAGGCATACCGTCGGCATCACGTGACGAATGGTGGTGCCCTCTATGCGCTCTATAAATCCGAGAGTACCTAGAGCCTCAGTGGCAGTAGCCGGACGACCTCAGAAGATGTCTCACGCAGGTGGAGACGAAACGTTAGGTGGAAATTTTATACATCGACCGCGGCCCCTCAGCCCGGAAGTTTTAACTGAAGACAACACCGGCCGTGAAAGCCTACATTGTATGATCAGGATTGGAGTCGTAACGAATGGCGCCGGGTTCAGTTCACAGATGAGTCAAGATTTTGTGTTCAGCTGGACAATCGTCGTTCCCTCATCTGGAAAGAATGTGGAAATCGGAACAATCCTGCTTATGTGCAGCAAACATCACCATAGCCTGGTGGTGAACGAATGGTGTGGTCAGTAATTCTTATTGGCGGACGTACGGATCCCTATGCCGTTCAGAATGGCGCTTTGACTGCTCAGAGGTATAGAGACGAGATCCTTCGGCCTCTTGTTGTATCCTTGGCTGGTGCCATAGGAGGTGCGTTCTTTCTGAAGGACGATAACGCTCGTCCCCACAGAGCTGCGCTGGTGGACATCATGTTTGAAGCTGAGGGAATTGAAGGACTGGAGTGGCCAGCTTGTTCACCGGACTTAAACCCGATTGAGCATGTCTGGGATGCACTTGGCAGACGCATTGCAGCCAGACCAGCACCTCCAACAACAGTTGCAGAGCTGGATATTGCACTCTGGAAGAACGGCCAAATATCCCTCAAGAGCTGATTGAGAACGTCATACTGACCATGCCACGCAGATGTGCAGCTGTACTGGCCGTGCGAGGTGATTATACACCATTTTAGAGGGCAACGAGAATGGCTGTTGCTATATTACGGTAGCCCAATGGTGCCTCGTCCTACGTTAACGCTTTGTAAATCTCAGCAAAGAGACAGCAAAGTATCTTACTGTATCACAACAAAATATCTGAATAAAATACGTTACCATATGTCTCTTGTGTACTCGTATGACATCTTACCTGATCCCCTAATTGTTTTGAGCAGTGTATTTCATCTTCTTTAACTTTTCTCAAAGCGCGATTGACACTCAAAAAATGGTTCAAATGGCTCTGAGCACTATGGGACTTAACATCTGAGGTCATCAGTCCCCTAGAACTTAGAAGTACTTAAACCTAACTAACCTAAGGACATCACACACATCCATGCCCGAGGCAGGATTCGAACCTGCGACCGTAGCGGTCGCGCGGTTCCAGACTAAAGCGTCTAGAACCGCTCGGCCACGCCGGCCGGCGATATTTGAATCCATAGATATTATAAAAATGTGTGTGTGTGTGTGTGTGTCTTCCAGATCTCCTCCTAAATTACTGGACCGATTTTAGCCAGACTTGGTACACAAAGTACCGCAATAAAAGTACCGCATGAGGCATGACGCTATAATTTATTACTTGTTTATTACTAACTGCATTCGCGACACGTTTTACAGACAATATGCACAAATACCACTAAATGTTAGTGCAAAATCACATCATCATACGGCACATAGTTCACAAAACAGTCATAAACAATAAGATGATTGAAAAACTGCCTCGTCATGCATGACGTTTAAATTAATTACATCATTGCTACTAACTCTATTCCCAATCAATCTCGCAGACAGCATCCACATATGACGCTGAAGTACCTATAGTGTTATATCATTGCATGACGCATAGTTCAGGAGATACGATGTCATAAACAGTGTAAGATGTGTGAAAAGCTACCGTGTCGTGGATGACTTGTAAATTTACTACTTCGTTGCTGCTAGCTCCATTCGCAACACATTTTGCGGACAGTATAAACGTATGCCGCTGAATGTATCTACAAACTTCTATAATTGCACGACACACGGTTCAGGAGACATGAGGTCATAAACATTAACCACAAGGCCAAACGCTGCGTGGTACAGGCGTGGACGCACAGCTGTAAATAAATACCTGAACAACACAGGGTTTCTGCGCTAGTATGTCATACTTCATGCTTCGTGAACAAAACTTGGAAATAAAAAACTGAAAAAGGTGAAACATTTTGTCAAAGGATTTGTCAAAAAGTAATAAATAAAACAGATTAAAGAAACATCTGACGTGCCTTTGCTCGAAATAATTTACAGCAAGTAACCTCTATAGTCGAGTCTGTGTAAGAAGTTCTCTGACAGACTAGCGTTCTTGCCACCTTTTGATCCGCGTAGCGCTACGAGCTCCAAGAGAAAACAATAGTTGTCTATACGGCTGAGGCAGCATTTAGGCGTTGCTGTAAAGAGATTTGCAAAATCCCGTCACGTGATTGGTTGAGGTACACACGCGAAGCTGCAGCGCCCAGCCCTCTGCAAATGTTAGAGATTTACTTACAGTGAATCGACTGTAGTACTCTTGAAGTTAAACATAGAACTTTAAATTCTCGATTGGCACCTCATTGGCTGTACATAATTTCGAGTATCATTCAAAGGCACGTCAAATGTTTCTCTCATCTACTTCATTTCTTTCTCTTAGACGAATCATAACTGTGAACATTTGACCATCTTTTTTCTTTTCAAATTTCATTTTTATTTAATATTTAATACTATGAATCAAACTGCAGGCGATCTTTTGTAACCCAAGCAATACTTTGTTTTCCATTAAGATAGTACTATTACAAAGAAAAATAAATAACACTACTTGTCGACAAGGCGACGTCGATCTTGGCAAACAATTTGCGAGAAAGCTTTCTCTCTAGATAGTATCCTTCCGGCTGGATGCGTTTTTAGAAGCACGAATCGAACTGTTTGTTAAATTAGCCATCATTTTAGGCAACACCTTTCTTCCTCACTCTTCACTTTGCTGATAAACATTCTGGTCCAAAGGCGTCTCAAAGACGAAATTCATTTCACTAAGATGAAACCAGTATGTGAGCTCCGGACGTGAATATCTAGCGAAATGCATCTTTCGCTGTTTTTGAAATGTCTCTATGTATTACGCGTAACTCATTCATTTACTGTTTCACCCCTCGATTTATACACAGATGTCTCTGCAAATCCTTGGCACTACCTTTATTACGCTGGCATGCTGACTGACCTCTGCCTCTCCAATACTGACGGTAATGAGAGGTGTTCTATTTTGTGGCGATGGTAGATTCTAGGACAGAAAGCAGCGACTGAAAGAGACAACAACAACTAGCTCAAAATCGTTTACTTAAGTTAGTGAGTTGCAAAAACACAAGTGCAGTCAGAGCCAGTCACAATCCAGCGTGTCCTGGTCCGTAAACAAGCCAGTTAATACACTGCAGTCACTGTTAAAGAGGCTGACTACTCGCAGGCATATACTGAGGTGACAAAAGTCATGGGATAGCGATATGCACATATACAGATGGCGATAGTATCGCGTACCCAAAGCAAAAAGGACGGTGCATTGGTAGAGTTGTCATTTCTAGTCAGATGATTCATGTCAAAAGGTTTCCGACTTGATTATGGCCGCACTACGCGAGTAAACAAACTTTGAATGCAGAATGGTAGTTAGAGCTAGATGCATAGAACAGTCCATTTCGGAAACCGTTAGGGAATTCAACATTCCAAGATCTACAGTGTCAAGAGTGGGCCGAGAATACGAAGTTTCACGCATTACCTCTCACCACGGACAACGCAGTGGCCGACGGCCTTCACTTAACGACCGGGAGCAGCGGAGTTTACATAAAGTTGTCAGTGCTAACAGACAAGCAACACAGCGTGAAATAACTGCCTAGATCGATGTGAGACGTACGACGAACGATCCGTTACGATAGTCCGGCGTAATCTGGCGTTAACGCGCTGCTGCAGCATACGACCAATGTGAGTGCCTTTGCTAACAGCACATCGCCTGCAGCGGCTCTGCTGGGTTCGTGATCACATGAGTTGGACCTTAGGCGACTGGAAAACAGTGGATTGGTTTCACGAGTCCCAAGTTCATTTCGTAAGAGCTAATGGTATGGTTCGAATGTGGCGCAGGTTCCACGAAGCCATGGACCAAAGTTGTCAACAAGGCACTGTGCAAGTTGGTGGTGGCTCCATAAAGGTGTGGGTTGTATTTACAGGGAGTGGTCCAATTGAACCAATCACTGACTGGAAATGGTAATGTTCAGCTACTTGGAGACCATTTGCAGCCATTCATGGACTTCATGTTCCGAAACAAGAACGGAATTTTAATGGTTGAGAATGCCCCATGTCACCAGACCACAGTTATTTGCGATTGGTTTGCAGAACATTGTGGAAAACTCGAGCGCATGATTTGGCCACTCTGATCGTCCGACATCAATCCCATCGAAAATTTATGGGTCATAATCGAGAGGTCAGTTCGTGTACAAAATACTGCACCGGCAACGCTTTTACAACTATAGACAAGCTGTGGAGGAAGCAAGACTCAATATTTCTGCAGGGGGCTTCCAGCGACTTGTTGAGTCGGTGCCGCCTCGAGCTGCTGCACTACGCCGGACAAAACGAGTTCATAGAGAACTCTTCAGCAGCAACAAATAAATATGCGTTTTCCCATGCTCCATTAAATCTTCTCCTTTACTCTCCATGATGTATGACGTAAGCTGAACGTTCCGTCACTGCTGAATTAACAAGCAGCCGACTGCTGTGTTTGCCACTAAAACTCTGGCGGCTGGCGCCGTGTGTGTATCCGTGCCCCAGACTGCCTACAAGGCCTAACCTCCTTATCTGTCACACTCGCCTGAGCCGACTGATAGCGACGTTAGCTACAATACCGCCCAAGTCCCACCATTGGCGGGAAGCCAGGCTAAGCAGCAGCTTCTGAGACGACAGAACATGTAGTTCGGCAGTGGCAGCTTCTAGAAGGCGGCCATTTCCCTATGTCGTAAATGTAAAACGAACAACACATACAATGGAGTCTGTCTAGGCATTCTGTATGTTGGTCTAGATTATTTTTATTTGCGCTGTGTCCGTGCAATGTCGTCATGGCACGACGTTAACTAATTACCATTCCTGATAGATATTATACAGTTACCTACTGCCGATGCATTCAAATTCAGGAATGAGTTATAGATAAACTATAGTAACAATTGCGCCTACGACAACTTGCATATTGAGAGCACTATAGCAAAATATAATAGGATGCGTCTTGTAGTTTTCTTTCGAATGGTGAAATAGTTTTAATTAATATAAACAAAACAAATTCGTCGCCTGTAAGTGCGGTATGAGTCGTTTCAGTGATAGCAGACAGCTGACATTCCTTCTCATTGAGTCAGTGCTGGTAACATATGGCCTGCAGCGCCTCTCCTGGGCTCGTGACCATATGGGTTGAGCCCTAGACGGAAAACCGTTGCCTGGTTAGATGGGTCCCGATTTTAGCTGCTAAGAGCTGATGGTAGGGTACGAGTGTGGCACAGATCGCACGTTGATCCAAGTTGTCAACAATGTATTGTGCAAGATGTTTGTGGCTCCACGATGGTGTGGGCTGTGTTTATATGGAAGGGACTGGGTCCTCTGTTCCAACTGAAAAGATCATTGACTATAAATGGTTATGTTCGTCTACTTGGAGACCATTTGCAGCCATTCGTGTATTTCATGTTGCCAAACATGTTGCCTGAACACAGTTGTTCGCGATTGGTTTGAAGAACATTCTGGAAAATTCGAGCGAATGATTTGACCACGCAGATTGTCCCGTACATCTCTGATGATAAAAGTGAGAAATATACGTAAGAAATGCCGAATATCTCATGAAAATGTCTTCTCCATGTTGTAGATGGTACCTGCAGTAGTCCAGAAATTACTTCGTTACTCGCTTCGAAACAGATAAATGAATGGACTAACATCGCAACACAGCAGTAACTACAAAAGAGCGACTATAGTATTGTACACTGTATTATTATTATTATTTCTTTCTTTTCTCAGACGTTATGTCTGGTTAAAAATGGAAAGTGACGCGGACCTTGATCAAGCGTGACTTCCTTTTAACTGTACGGTGTATGTTACAATTGCATTTAGGGACTTTCGGGTAATTGAACATGTATCAATAATTACAGATTTCTGTAGTTGCATATATACGTTTGGATGCAGCTGTATTGCGTTGATGTACTGGTGGATATTGTGTGGTATGACTCCTGTTGTTGATAGTATAATTGGTATAATGTCAACTTTATCCTGATGCCACATGTCCTTGACTTCCTCACCCAGTTGGTGTATTTTTCAATTTTTTCTCCTGTTTTCGTCTGTTTATTTGTTGTATTGGGTATGGATATTTCGATTAGTTGTGTTAATTTCTTCTTTTTTTGGTGAGTATGATGTCAGGTTTGTTATGTGGTGTTGTTTTATCTGTTATAATGGTTCTGTTCCAGTATAATTTGTATTCATCATTCTCCAGTACATTTTGTGGTGCATACTTGTATGTGGGGACGTGTTGTTTTATTAGTTTATGTTGTACGGCAAGTTGTTGATGTATTATTTTTGCTACATTGTCATGTCTTCTGGGGTATTCTGTATTTGCTAGTATTGTACATCCGCTTGTGATGTGATCTACTGTTTCTATTTGTTGTTTGCAAAGTCTGCATTTATCTGTTGTGGTATTGGGATCTTTAATAATATGCTTGCTGTAATATCTGGTGTTTATTGTTTGATCCTGTATTACAGTCATGAATCCTTCCGTTTCACTGTATATATTGCCTTTTCTTAGCGATATGTTGGATGCGTCTTGATCGATGTGTGGCTGTGTTAGATGATACGGGTGCTTGCCATGTAGTGTTTTCTTTTTCCAATTTACTTTCTTCGTATCTGTTGATGTTATGTGATCTAAAGCGTTGTAGAAGTGGTTATGAAATTGCAATGGTGTAGCCGATGTATTTACATGAGTGATTTCTTTGTGTATTTTGCTAGTTTCTGCTCGTTCTATAAAGAATTTTCTTAAATTGTCTACCTGTCCATAATATAGGTTTTTTATGTCGATAAATCCCCTTCCTCCTTCCTTTCTGCTTAATGTGAATGTTTCTGTTGCTGAATGTATGTGATGTATTCTATATTTGTGGCATTGTGATCGTGTAAGTGTATTGAGTGCTTCTAGGTCTGTGTTACTCCATTTCACTACTCCAAATGAGTAGGTCAATATTGGTATAGCATAAGTATTTATAACTTTTGTCTTGTTTCTTGCTGTCAATTCTGTTTTCAGTATTTTTGTTAGTCTTTGTCTATATTTTTCTTTTAATTCTTCTTTAATATTTGTATTATCTATTCCTATTTTTTGTCTGTATCCTAGATATTTATAGGCATCTGTTTTTTCCATCGCTTCTATGCAGTCGCTGTGGTTATCCAATATGTAATCTTCTTGTTTAGTGTGTTTTCCCTTGACTATGCTATTTTTCTTACATTTGTCTGTTCCAAAAGCCATATTTATATCATTGCTGAATGCTTCTGTTATCTTTAGTAATTGGTTGAGTTGTTGATTTGTTGCTGCCAGTAGTTTTAGATCATCCATGTATAGCAAATGTGTGATTTTGTGTTGGTATTTTCCAGTAATATTGTATCCATAATTTGTATCATTTAGCATGTTGGATAGTGGGTTCAGAGCAAGGCAGAACCAGAAAGGACTTAATGAGTCTCCTTGGTATATTTCACGCTTAATCTGTATTGGTTGTGATGTGATATTATTTGAATTTGTTTGGATATTAAGTGTGGTTTTCAAATTTTTCATTACTATATTTAGGAACTGTATCAATTTAGGATCTACTTTGTATATTTCCAATATTTGTAGTAACCATGAGTGGGGTACACTATCAAAAGCTTTTTGGTAATCAATGTATGCATAGTATAGCGACCTTTGTTTAGTTTTAGCTTGATATGTCACCTCTGCATCTATTATCAGCTGCTTTTTACATCCTCGTGCTCCTTTGCAACAGCCTTTTTGTTCTATATTTATAATTTTGTTCTGTGTTGTATGTGTCATTAATTTCTGTGTAATGACTGAAGTTAATATTTTGTATATTGTTGGTAGGCATGTTATGGGGCGATATTTTGCTGGGTTTGCTGTGTCTGCTTGATCTTTAGGTTTCAGATAAGTTATTCCTTGTGTAAGTGTATCAGGGACTGTGTATGGGTCTGCAATGTAACTGTTAAATAATTTAGTTAGATGTGAATGTGTTGAGGTGAACTTCTTTAGCCAGAAATTTGCTATTTTATCTTTTTCAGGGGCTTTCCAGTTGTGCATAGAATTAATTGCTCGGGTGACTTCATGTTGCAAAATTATCACTTCAGGCATTTGTGGTGTCATCTTGTATGTGTCTGTTTCCGCTTGTATCCACCGTGCATGCCTGTTATGTTGTACCGAATTTGACCATATGTTGCTCCAGAAGTGTTCCATGTCTGTTATGTTTGGTGGATTGTCTATTTTAATGTGTGTGTTATCTATTGTCTGGTAAAATTTCTTTTGGTTTGTGTTGAATGTTTGGTTTTGTTTCCTTCTATTTTTACTTTTTTTGTATCTTCTGCTTCTTTTCATCTAATTGCTCTGTCGCTTCTTGTTGTGAGATGTTACCTAACCTTTCTCGTTTTTTTGTCTGATATTTCATTTCTTATAAATTGTGTTAGCTGTCCGATGTCTTTTCTCAGTTTTTCTATTCTGATCTGTAGCCTGTGTTGCCATGGTGGTTTTGTGGGTTTCTTCTGTGTGTTGGTTGGTTCTGATCTCTGCCTAGTGTGAATATTTAGTGTAGCGAGTGCTCCTATATAAACCAGTAGTTTTAACTCTTCCATAGTTGTATTTTCATTTATTTTGGTGTGTATGATTGTGTTGATAGTTGTTATTGTTGTTTCGACTTGTGGGTTATTTGGTGGTCTACGCAAGAATGGTCTAATGTCTGTATTTGTGTCTTTGTATTCTATATATGTCAGCTGAAATTTTTCTTCTATATCTAACATGTGTGTCACTTCGTGTTCTATTTGTGCTTGTTCTGGTGGCTGTCTTAAGATTTCGTTTTCCTCTGATTGTTTAATTGATGCGTGTTGTTCTTTGTTTGTTTGCTCTGGGATGTTTGAGTCCATTACTGTATTTTCTTCTTCTTCGGATTGCACATTATTTTGTTCCAGTATTTGTTGTACTTGTTGTTTGATGTTTTCTAATTCTGACTGGGGTATCCTGTTATTTTTGATTATTACACGGATCTGATGGGCTAGTCGTTGTTCTGTTAAAAATTTTAATTCTAGGTATCTGGTAATAAATGTTGTGTATACTTGTGATCTGTCTCCAGTTGTGTTGGTTGCTAAGTTTGATGCTTGGTAATAACAGAACATGAGGTGTCGGTTAACTTCATCTGACCATCTCATCCTCTGTTTTCCTTCTAGAGTGGTTGCAGGAAGCATATCCTGCAAAACACCTCTATTTGGATTTAAATCATTTTCCGTGTGGCTAGCAGTGTCGTTACCATTTTGGTCGGGCACAGGATTCAAGCGTCGTCCCCGACCATGACAGCACTTGTCCGAGGCTTCATTAGTTCTGTCCTGAACCAACTAATCACACTAAAAGGGGGGTTAGCCCTATTAGTGGTTTGTTCTTTTCGTCGCCTTTTACGACTGGCAGAACATACCGGAGGCCTATTCTTTTCCCGGGCCTTCACGGGGTTTACTATTATTATTATTATTATTATTATTATTATTATTATTATTACCATTACTATTAGTGGCTGTGGTCAGACACTAAGCGTTAACGGCCTCATGTAATGTTAGCAGCCTCATGCCAGTGCAGCAGTCAAGTGATTTACGAGCAGTGCACACATTTTAACTTTGTTGATTTTAAATGAGGCCGCAGTGTGCAGGTCAAGCAAGTGCCGCAGTGGAGACGAGTAACGCAGGGGAAGTACGTTTTGTAAGAAGAGTACACTTCACTTTGGATAGTTAGCTTTCTTATCTGAGAAGTTGTTGTGCGTAGCATTTGCGATGCAGCACGAATTCCTTCGTCATTCATTCTAACACACACATACACACACACAAACTAAATGTCATTCACTTTCCTCATTTTAAAAGTAAAAATATTCCAAGAAAAGTATTTCATTCTACAGTTTAGTTAGGTGCTAAAGTTGGTGATACGTGGGTAAGCGGGAGGCAATAGAAGCCGGGGGGGGGGGGGGGGGGGTGTAGGGGGTACTAGCTAACGTGTAACTGCACTCAGGGGTAAGGGTATAAGATCCAAGAAAGGTTGTGACCTAGTGCGATGTGGGAAAACGCTTGGAAACCACACGCGGGCTAGCCGACATACCGACCACTCGTCGCTAATCCATCGGACGGACTCGATTCGATCGCCCAAGCGGCCGCGTTAACATACGCTGCTACCCGGGCGTGTGCGAAGTACGTGGAATAACGCCCAATAGCTAATAACATACGTTATTTACTTATGTCGTTAGTTCTTGTGTATATTAGTTTTCACTGATGAAAGAGTTAAGAAAGAAATTAAGTATCTGTCACTATTTGGCGTCCACGTGTAATGGATTTTCGTTCAGATATGCACATATAAATGCTTCCCTCGGTTCCACTGCTTATGTGCCACAGCTCGTAAGGCCCAGGAAGAGGCTGTCATGTACTTTGGTCCGTGAAAAGATTTCATTAATAATGGCCCTAAAAGAATGTCTGTGAAGCGACTGCTCGAGTTACTCCATTCAAGAGACCTGCAGGTTAAAGAAAAAGGCAAAATCCAGCTAGCTTCGCCAACAAACAAATTTTATTCACATGCACCTACAACTTCTCACAGCAGAATAATTAGAACGAGCTGGAAGATGTGTTCTGTTCGGGACAGTTCAGTTTCAGTATCAGATGTTTTTACTGACCAACACTGAAAGAGGAAGTTTTGCCCATACAATCAACCCCTGCAGGATCCAAACCGCATCTCTTCCTTTTTTCTGAACTGAATTGTTGGACCTAATATCCATGCAAAGCATCTTCTGTAAATAAATACATTTCAACCGAACTAATATATTCCTAAATGAGCTAAGGTCAAGTCTCGTAATTAGGTGCTATAGTACAACTCTGTTTAGAGTACTAAAAACTTGACCCGCGAACGGGAAATAGCCCAATTGAACGTGGAGAAACATTTTTAATGCCATAAAATAACTGCATAACATAGCAGTTTGTAGTCCGTGTGAGTGAATCAAACGCATATTGCCTTATAAGGACAGTTTTCAAGTATCTTAAAAGATCTCACGTGAATCTACAGTGAAGAGTACGTTGTAAAGACAGAGCTGCACATGATAAATCGCACCGGGAGTCGAAGCTATACCCATACATCTAGTAAGCACTTCTCTATTCAAATGAGCTATCTCAGAAGGGTTCGCGACTAGACTACATATGTTGTTGTTGTTGTGGTCTTCAGTCCTGAGACTGGTTTGATGCAGCTCTCCATGCTACTCTATCCTGTGCAAGCTTCTTCATCTCCCAGTACCTACTGCAACCTACATCCTTCTGAATCTGCTTAGTGTATTCATCTCTTGGTCTCCCCCTACGATTTTTACCCTCCACGCTGCCCTCCAATACTAAATTGGTGATCCCTTGATGCCTCAGAACATGTCCTACCAAACGATCCCTTCTTCTGGTCAAGTTGTGCCACAAACTCCTCTTCTCCCCAATCCTATTCAGTACCTCCTCATTAGTTATGTGATCTACCCATCTAATCTTCAGCATTCTTCTGTAGCACCACATTTCGAAAGCTTCTATTCTCTTCTTGTCCAAACTATTTATCGTCCATGTTTCACTTCCATACATGGCTACACTCCATACAAATACTTTCAGAAATGACTTCCTAACACTTAAATCTATACTCGATCTTAACAAATTTCTCTTCTTCAGAAACGCTTTCCTTGCCACTGCCAGTCTACATTTTATATCCTCTCTACTTCGACCATCATCAGTTATTTTGCTCCCCAAATAGCAAAACTCCTTTACTACTTTAAATGTCTCATTTCCTAATCTAATACCCTCAACATCACCCGACTTAATTCGACTACATTCCATTATCCTCGTTTTGCTTTTGTTGATGTTCATCTTATATTCCCCCTTCAAGACACCATCCATTCCGTTCAACTGCTCTTCCAGGTCCTTTGCTGTCTCTGACAGAATTACAATGTCATCGGCAAACCTCAAGGTTTTTATTTCTTCTCCATGGATTTTAATACCTACTCCGAATTTTTCTTTTGTTTCCTTTACTGCTTGCTCAATATACAGATTGAATAACATCGGGGAGAGGCTACAACCCTGTCTTACTCCCTTCCCAACCACTGCTTCCCTTTCATGTCCCTCGACTCTTATAACTGCCATCTGCTTTCTGTACAAATTGTAAATAGCCTTTCGCTCCCTGTATTTTAACCCTGCCACCTTTAGAATTTGAAAGAGAGTATTCCAGTCAACATTGTCAAAAGCTTTCTCTAAGTCTACAAATGCTAGAAACGTAGGTTTGCCTTTCCTTAATCTTTCTTCTAAGATAAGTCGTAAGGTCAGTATTGCCTCACGTGTTCCAGTATTTCTACGGAATCCAAACTGATCTTCCCCGAGGTCGGCTTCTACTAGTTTTTCCATTCGTCTGTAAAGAACTCGTGTTAGTATTTTGCAGCTGTGGCTTATTAAACTGATTGTTCGGTAATTCTCACATCTGTCAACACCTGCCTTCTTTGGGATTGGAATTATTATATTCTTCTTGAAGTCTGAGGGTATTTCGCCTGTCTCATACATCTTGCTCACCAGATGGTAGAGTTTTGTCAGGACTGGCTCTCCCAAGGCCGTCAGTAGTTCCAATGGAATGTTGTCTACTCCGGGGGCCTTGTTTCGACTCAGGTCTTTCAGTGCTCTGTCAAACTCTTCACGCAGTATCGTATCTCCCATTTCATCTTCATCTACATCCTCTTCCATTTCCATAATATTGTCCTCAAGTACATCGCCCTTGTATAGACCCTCTATATACTCCTTCCACCTTTCTGCTTTCCCTTCTTTGCTTAGAACTGGGTTTCCATCTGAGCTCTTGATATTCATACAAGTGGTTCTCTTATCTCCAAAGGTCTCTTTAATTTTCCTGTAGGCAGTATCTATCTTACCCCTAGTGAGATAAGCCTCTACATCCTTACATTTGTCCTCTAGCCATCCCTGCTTAGCCATTTTGCGCTTCCTGTCGATCTCATTTTTGAGACGTTTGTATTCCTTTTTGCCTGCTTCATTTACTGCATTTTTATATTTTCTCCTTTCATCAATTAAATTCAGTATTTCTTCTGTTACCCAAGGATTTCTACTAGCCCTCGTCTTTTTACCTACTTGATCCTCTGCGAGGAAATGTCTACATCTAAATCGACGTACATACTCCGTAAGCTACCGTATGGTGCATTGCAGAGAGTACCATGTAAAACTGCTAGTCAATTTCTTCCTGTTCCACTCGGAAATAGAACGAACGAGGAAAGACTGCCTGTACGCATTAATTTCTCTTCTCTTGTCTTCATAGTCCTTACACGAAATATATGTTTCCAGCAGTAGAATCGTTCTGTTGCCAGCTTCAAATGTCGGTTCTCTAAATTTTCACAATGGTGTTTCGAAAAGAAATATCGTCTTCCCTTCAGTGATTGTACTCGCGTGTTTATCGAACCTACTAGTAACAAATCTAGCTAACACTACCGATAATGTACCGCAACGTTACTGTTTCGTGATGTTTCTGGTGTACTTTAGGTGCTTCTTTCACCCATATGTCAGAGTCCGTTGGAATATTGCCCTGATTTTCTGGATGCATTTAGAAAGAAAGCAATCATTCTTGAGATCTGCTCGAGTGATTGGGTAAAAAATAATTTCTCTGGTTAACCACATACACAGCAGATTAGGAGACATCATGGGAAACTAAGCGCACTCGCAATGGTTTGGTAAATAATACCACGCAAATGCAGTTTTAAGCTTACCACTTCTTACGAACACGTCACCGCATTGCTTCGATGCCTTCCTTTAGTCCGAGCTGTCCGCCTCCGTTGCTGAGTTCGACGGCACGATAGTACAGCATGTTGGATCAGAAGGCTTGCTGCCATAAGCAGTAGTAGTAGTAGTAATAATAATAATCTGAGTGAAATGTTCAACTTTGAGATGTGTCACGTGACATCCGCCCAGACCAAATGACGAGAACAGTGACAAATAAAATAAAAAAATAAATAAATAAATAAAAAATAGCTGAGTGGGCAGAAGCGGTTCACTCGCGTGCACGGCGCCCAGGTTCATTCCCGGCCGGGTTGGAGATATTATCCGTTCGGGGACAGTGTTATGCTGTCCTCATCATTGTTTCATCATCGACTTGCACTAGGCGGCCGGACAACCCTAGATGTTGGATCCCGGCCAGCAAAGCCGTACGATTATTTCCTTTCATCTTAATCCAATCTGGTGGGAACCGAAAACTATCGAACAGTTATCGAAAATGGGTCCGTGTAACGTTTTATACGTGGCCTCCTTTGTAAATGAACTACACTTTTCTAAAATTCGCCCAGTAAACCGAAATCAGCAGTTCGCCTTCTCTACCACACTCCTTATCTGCCACTTCCATTTCTTATCGCTTTGCAACGCTACGCTTAGATAGTATATCGACGTGACTGTGTCAGGCAGCACACTATTAATGCTGTATTCGAACATTACGGGATTCGTTTGGCTACTCATCTGTATTTGCTTACCTTTTTCTACATTTAGAACAAGTTACCATTCACCACACCAAATATAAATTCTGTCTAAGTCATTCTGTATCCTCTTAAAGTCACTCGACGACGACACTTTCCCGAAAACTACAGCGTCATCAGAAAACAGTCATCTTGTCCGTCAGGTCGTTTATGTATCTGGAAACTAAGAGCGATCCCAGCACAGTTCCCTGGGACACTCCTGACGATACCCTTGTCTCTGATGAACACTCGCCGTCGAGTACAACGTACTGGGTTCTGTTACTTAAGCAGTCTTCGAGCAACTCACATACCTGCGAACCTAATGCATGTGCTCGGACTTTCGTTAACAGTCTGAAGTACGGCGTCGTGACAAAGGCTTTCCGGATTTTCCTGTTTCGAGCCAGAGTACAGCAAGCGGGTGTTACGTGGTGCGAACGTAGGTATCTGCTGCCGTTGTCATCTTCAGGCTGTTGTAAACAAATCACTGTGATGATCACTTACAACAGTGACAGAAACGTAGGTTTTATAAACAACGTGGCGATGCAGTAACACACGTGGAAACGTTTTGCTGAAGACGATTACGGATCTATCGGGTGATCAAAAAGTCAGTATAAATTTGAAAACGCAATAAACCACGGAATAATGTAGATATAGAGGTAAAATTGACACACATGCTTTGAATGACATGAGGTTTTATTAGAACCACCCCATATTGCTAGAAGCGTGAAAGATCTCTTCCGTCGTTTGGTGATGATCGTGTGCTCAGCCGCCACTTTCGTCATGCTTGGCCTCCCAGGCCCCCAGACCTCAGTCTGTGCGATTATTGGCTTTGGGGTTACCTGAAGTCGCAAGTATATCGTGATCGACCGACATCTCTAGGGATGCTGAAAGACAACATCCGACGCCAATGCCTCACCATAACTCCGGACATACTTTACAGAGCTGTTCACAACATTATTCCTGGACTACAGCTATTGTTGAGGAATGATGGTGGACATATTGAGAATTTCCGGTAAAGAACATCATCTTTGCTTTGTCTTACTTTGTTATGCTAATTATTGCTATTCTGATAACATGAAGCGCTATCTGTCGGACATTTTTTGAACTTTCGTATTTTTTGTTTCTAATAAAACCCCATATCATTCCAAGCATGTGTGTCAATTTGTACCTCTCTATCTACATTATTCCATGATTTATTCAGTTTTAAAATTTATACTGACTTTTTGATCACCCGGTACATTGCGCAGCACAATTAAAAGATCACTTTTTCGAAACCCTGCAACTGTCTCCCACTGCAAAGCGGAAGTTTGAAATTTGGCTGAAAGATGCCTACAACCTTTCTCAGTAGCAGTGACAAAACGTGGCGCCCTGCAACGTCACCCTCGGAACCGACTGCGCTTCAAACGTCAGGATATTGACACAAGCGAGAAAAGGCCAGAGCTCAGAAGTTCATGGGATGTGTAAGGTGGGTTAATGATGTCACTCTGACTCCAAATTTGACCACATTTCTGCCCAACGTCACCGTCTAAGTGTCACTCGATCTCAAGGTCGTCACATCCCGTCTTATCCACATGTAACTCCTACTTTTTACGCCTACGCGGTGGCCGATCGGTTCTAGGCGCTTCGGTCTGGAACCGCGCGACCGCTGCGCTCGCAGGTTCGTAGGTTGGTTCGGCTTAAGTAGTTCTATGTTCTAGGCGACTGATGACCTCAGATGTTAAGTCCCATAGTGCTCAGAGCTATTTGGACCTTTTGAACTCCTCTGTGACCGAGATCAAAACAGACGTTTAGCGTTGAAATGACACGTTTTTCTTATGGATGGAAAGATTGAAACGCCCGGGACGGGGGCGGGTGTCAATAGAGTCAAAGGTTGTCAGGAACGTCGTCCTGCTTCTCATCGTACTACGAACTGTCGTTTTCGACCTCGAAATATATGTAAATCAATGCCCTAAGGAAACGGATCGTTTCGTTGACACCATTTATACCATCTCATGAGGCCTTTTCTTGTCAACATCATTGTGCCTGAAATGTTTTCCTCGGTCACTCATACGGAAATCACGTGATTTCAACGGTGGACGACGCGATTGTGACATCTATCGCAGACGCGTTAAAAGAAGGCGTGACATGTAGATAAGAGGGGTGCGATGACCTTGCCATCGTGTGACACGTACGCGGTTGCGTTGGGTAGAAATATGGCGAAATTTGGAGCCAATGAGACATCGTTAACTTACCTTACACGTCGCATGAACTTTTGAGCTCTGACATATCTTCTCTTGTGTCGACACCTCGCTGTCTGGAGCATCGTCAGTCCGAGGGTGACGTCGCAGGGCGCCACAATTTTTCGCTATTACATAGGAAGATTGTAGGAATCTTTGAGCCAAATTTCAAACTTCTGCGTTGCAAAGCGAGAAAGTCAAGGGGTTTCGAAAAAATATTCCTTTAACTGTGTTGTGAAATGCTTGACCATACTCCAAAGTTACCGTAGTACGGCGTATGTCGGAACGCACTTCTGATACCGTAGTCATTTCTCACCTCCCTACTCCTTTCGCGAATGGCGCTTGGTTGGGAAGACCGTCGCTAAACTCCGTATAAGCTCTGATTTTCTCGTCGGAGGAACTTCGTGGGGTGTATTGAGAGGAAGTACTATATTGCCTGACTCATCTGGGAACGTATGCCTCTTGGAATGGAAATCCCTACCGTGATGCTCGACGCCTGCCTTGTAGAGTTTACCACTGGAGTTCGTTGGGCATCTCCGTAACATTCTCGCGCCTACTAAGAGGCCCCGTGGCAATATAGCCGCTCTTCGTTGGAACTTTCTGTTTTTTCTATTAATGCAACCTGTTAAGGGCTCCAAAGTAATGGTCAATATTCAAGACTCGGTCCTAGAAGACTTTTGTAAGACACTTCTTTCGCGAATTACCTTACATTTCCGAAAGATTTTTATTATGAATCTCGAATGAGTCTAAACCTGACATTTCCTATTCCTACAGTTAGCTTTTTGCGGTTATTCTACTTTAGATCACTCCGGATGGTCACTCATAGGTATTTTATGGTCGTTACAGTTTCGACTACTTGTTCGTAAATAGCGTAATTGAACAATAGCGGACCTCTTCGCCTAATGGTGCGCAGAACGTTACTTCATCTACGTTTAGAGCCAACTGCCAATCCATATGAAATAAGAATAGTGATGTATGTCCTTTTTAGGGACATCTTAATTCTTCTTGAGTATTGCTCAAGTGTTTGAGATTCACATCAGGTCAGACTGAAAGAAGTCATCGAAACAATTCAGAGATTTGATACTGGCACGTTCGAACAACACGTAAGTATTACGGAGCTGCTTCGTAAACTCATTTGGGATTCCTGGAGGGAAGTTGATGTTCTTTTCGAGAAACACTAGTGAGAAAATTTAGAGAATTTGTAATTTAAAGACTGTGAACATAAGGGAAATTAGGGAAATTAGGGCTCTTATGGAGGCACATAGACAGTCGTTTCCCCTCGTGAGTGGAATAGCAAAGCAAATGACTAGTAGTGCTACAAGGTGCCCCCCACCACACACCCTACGGTAGGTTGCGGAGTATGTGTGGATGTAGACGTAGATGCAGATTTTTTCACGAGAGGGAACAAAAGCTAGGTATGATGCATATGAGAAAAATCGTAACCGAGACTACATTTAATATTATATCATCAAACAGAACGTAGAGTTCCTTCAGCTTTGTAGATATTTGTTCCCTTTTTCTTTCTTCAGTTTTTTCTCCCACAGTCTCTGTTTTAACAAATAATATGGGGATTATGTAGTCTTTTATGACTGTGTAAAGTGTTATTTATACCAAATACATGACAGCTTATTTAAACGTGTTGTCAGGGGTCACTATAAAAATCGTGGTTTCATTTCTGAACATCTAGATTTACCACGGCAGTGATAAGTGAAACCCATCGCGAGGAAATAATAAATAGGGTGGAAAGATCAAAATTTTTAGGTGTCCATACTGATGATAATTTAAACTGATAAAAATACCTCTTCGAATTCTTAAAGCAATTCAGTTCAGTCACATTTGCACTTAGAATCAATCAAAATCTTGAGGACTGATATTTTTGTTTATCTTCATTCAGTAATGTAATATGGAATAATTTTCTACGGAAACTCATCTTTAGGAAAGAAAACATTCAGTGCTCAAAAATGTGTTATAAGAATGATATATGGTCTTCATCCAGGCTCATCTTGTAGATGTTTGTTTAAGAATTTGGGCATTCTGACTACTGCTTCAAAGTATGTTTATTCGCATGCGATGTTGTTGCAAATAATCAACTGCAGTTCAAAAGCAACAATAATGTACGCAATCAAAATACCAGAAGAAAAAATGATATTAATACTCCGCACTATGGTTGTCTTTATCACAAATAAGGGTATTTCACGGAAGTATTTCTAATTTTGTTATGTGTAAAAGGTGATGGCTATGAATTATTAATTCACAACAAATGACTCCTCGTTTTATATTACAATTAACTGTTCAAATAAGCCACATAACGTGAAATTAACTAATTAACGAACTATGAAAGGTATTTATATCTGTCCGTGCAACTACCAGCAAATGCATATTTTTGTTACTATACCTGTCTCGTTTTATTAATGTAAAACATCTTCAGTGGCTTGCAATGTGAACATGCTTAAATTATGATTTGCTTTCTACATCTAAAATCTGTTTGTTACAAAACATACTAAGGTCTAATTTTTACTTACGGTACTTTATGTCCGATTATCTCTTGCATGAGAAAGTGTCGTTTTTTTTAGATATTCCTTCGTTTGGTTTTAATGTCTCTTGCCTAGTTTCACGTTGGTTTGCAGCGCTGGACATTTTCTGACGTGAAATATGACACAATATAACACCACAAGGGTTTGATATCATACTCCTTGCTCCACACCTCGCGCAAGTTTATGTGTTTGTAGAATTGGAAATTTAACCGCTTGTTTTGGGTTTCACTTTATCTAAAAATGTTCCCTTGTCTATTGTTTGCCATATGTGCATTATGGACCTTTGATTATGTTAATGCGTGATTGTTTTATATCTAAATGGAATGAAGTAATGTGGGAGCTGAAGATCTAGTGAATAGGTGAGTGTAAGCGGGATGAGGGACGAGGGGAGCCCAAAATGAAAAATGAGTAAAGGAAGTGAACAGAAGATGCAAATTCTGGGAAGGTGGATTGAAATGGTAATGAGAGGAATAAAGAAGGGAGGAGGTAGAGGTGAAATGAAGGCAGGATGTGAAAGAGATAAAAAAGTAGATGAAGCTATTTTTCTAATTTTTTATGTTGTGTTCTTTGATTTTGTATAGTGCTTGATTTCTAATATTTATCTGGTCATTACGTACGTGTTTATTGTGTGTTTTTGTGTTGTGTATGTCGAAGCTTTCTTGAAAAGCGGAGCCTGTTTTTACTGATTTTTATGATGCTCATATCTTTTTATAATGCAAGTTGGGGCAGGATGGACTCCCTGATTTGATGGGGAAAAAAGATAACTCTAAAGGGTCTTTATTTCTGAAAACTTCATTCTATGCCATTTTATTTTCATTGGGTTTTGAAAATTATATCATCCAGGTGACGATCTTGACGAGTGATGCACATAATGAGTCGTTCAAGAAAGCTTTCAGAAACTCTTTTCAACATATCTTGCGTTATTCTAGCGATGACATCCGTCATTGCCCTCTTAAAAGCTGCCTGCGTTCTTGCTCAAACTTTGTAAACCTCTGCTTTGACGTATCCCCAAAGAAAAAAAATTACGGGGGCTCAAATCTGGGGAGTGAGGGGGCCGTGGAACATCCCCCCCCTAATGAGATCAGGCGGCTGGAAAATTGTTCTTGCAGAATTTGGCGTGAATGACAGGCAGTACGAGCTGTGGCACCATCGTGTTGAAACCAAGTCATATTCCTCACCATACTGTTCCATTTTGGGGAGTGAAAGTATCTCCAGTATCTCACAACAGCGCAGAGAGTTCACAGTAACAGTTTCACCTCGAGATTCAAAAAAGCAAGGACCAGTAATGCCTATGGAGGACACAGCACACCAAACTGTCACTTTGGGGCTGTGCAAAGGTCTTTGATGAAGTTCAGGAGGGTTTTGAGTCACCCAGTAACGAAAATTCAGGATAGTGTCGGGTGCACAGAGGCTAAGGTTGCACTGTAAGCATCTGTACGTTTTACCCAGTCTTCTGGACTAGGTTCTTGAGCCATTGTCAACTTATGGGGGTGTAAATGAAGGTCAGAGTATAAAATTCCCGTTACAGTTCTGGATAATATTCCAAGAGCAGCAGCATGTTTCCACATAGAGCGCGATGGAGACTGCTCAGTGGACGTTGTCACTGCCACGATGCTTTCAGGTGTCCTCACACTTTTAGGTCCTCCAGCTGGTTTTCTAGGAAGTGCACATCCTGTCGCCCTAAGACTAGTGATCCATTTTCTAATGGTTTTAGCGTCAGGAACCCTGTCACGACGATTCAAATCAAACCGCCTACGAAAAGCCCTCTGCATCGCCACCACACTATCATTGTTTTTAAAGAACTTTTCTACGACAGTTCCTCGATACTCAGCAGACCATGGCATGGTGACTAATGAAAATGACTTCGTTTCCCCAACCTAACGCCACTACTCCCACTCCGCTACTGCACTGCGCTCTCTTCAGTGATTGTTTGAAACTAGGGAGTCCGTTCTGGCCCACCCTGTATAAAAGTGAATGTCCTGACTGACTGACTCTTCATCACACAGCCCAAACAGCTAAGGACAGAAACTTGAAATTTGGGGAAGGTGTGTATCTTATATTGTGGAGGTCATTTAAAAAGGGATTATTCGAAATTCCAGCCCTAAGGGGTTGAAATAGGGGATGAGACTTTTTATGATAATATTTTATTACAGAAGTATTTTTATAGCCAAATCTATAAAAAACTTAAATTTTGCTTCTCATTTAGAAATAAAATATACATGTTTCACTGTTCTTGGAAATTCAACATGTAAGGAGGTGAAATAGGGTCAGAATGACTCACTGACTCTTCTTCGTGCAGCTCAGAGTGCTAAGGATAGGAACTTGAAGTTTGGAGAGGGTGTGTGTCTTATACTGTAGGCATCATTTAAGAAGGAATTGTCCGAAATTCCACTCCTAAGGCGGTGAAATAGAGGATGAAATGCTGATTGAAAGTATGTTGTCATTAAGGGAATTTTGAAGCTAGGACTACGAAAACTGGTATTTGGTTTCTCAGAAAATAAAAAATACATGTTTTAGCATTTTTGAAAATTCAGCCAGTAAGGAGATAAAATAGTGGGTGAAAGTTTTTTTTGAAAATAAATAATTTCTAAAGAACTACTAAGGGATTTTTAAGGCCACATCTATGATAATTGGTTTTTGACTTCTCGTTTAGAAATAAAAACATATGTGTTTCAGTGTTTCTGGAAATTCAGCTCCAAAGGGAGTGCAATATAGGATGAAAATTTTTAAGAAAATATTTCGTTACATTAAAAATATTTTATATCTAAATTTGTGAAAATTGGTCCTTCACTTCTCGGTTAGATATAAAGAAATATTTGTTAGGGGATGAAAGTTGCTACAGAAATATCACCACAAGAACGCCAAAGGCATGAGTAACAAAAACTTTGGACTCTAGCTACCAGAATCGCTTCTTGGTCAAAAGTACATTCGGAAAAGACCACATATATAAGGCCTTAATTAGCGTGAAAAGCATAAAAAGTGTTGCAATTTGTGAACGACATAAAAATTTTCTGTTTAAGGAGGTCTGCAAATGTTATATGCTTTGTATTATATTTCTAAATCCAGATATATCTTGTGTCAAATTTCCTGCCTGTCACCCTGATCCAGATTTTTTCATAGTCCCTGTAGCTGAACTAGTAGATACCAGACTGTTGGTATCTGTGTGGTTTGAGTTTTGTGATGTATTGTTATAGGTGCTGAGTTATTTGTTTTACCGGCATTGGTTGTACTGTTTTTTAATGTAAGGTACGTGTACCAACTAAGGACCCCCTTTTCTATTCAGTATGTATAAGTGGTAAGATTCCGAGATCGTATGTCCAACATCCTACAACTATATTCAGTTCAAAAATAAATGAACATTGGAAGTGTCTTTAATTAATATCATCACATTAAAGAAAATGTTTAATTCTTGTAAGTGGACCTTCTTAGGAGACCTTGTTCCTAATATGGCTCGTAGCCATATCTTGTTCATATTAACATTCTGGGGCAGGTAAATGGCAGGAAAACTGTTTAAATACACTGCAAGAGTTGTAATGTAATTTTATTTTAGGAATAAGTGGAATGATATGGTACATAGAATTTTATAATTACTTGTTTTTACAAACGCTTCATACAGAACTGTTGGTATTTACTGCTTATTAACTCTTCAGATTATTAAACTTAGTCAGCAATCAGTGTCGTCGTAACTGCCGCCTGCTTCACGTCTGCTGTGCAGCGAGCTACCTTAATTTAAGTATTAACTGTATTTTTCTTACTTGTCACTTCTTCTTCCGTGTGTATTTGCTTTTAGGAAGCTTTATTTTTCGAGTGCTCTTAATAGTGTTCCATAGATTTCGTGTTTGTTTTGAATACAGTCAGAGAGAGTCCCTTTAGTCAGCCATAGTGCCAGTAGTGTCAGTGTCGTCGTAACTGCCGCCTGCTTCACGTCTGCTGTGCAGCGAGCTACCTTAATTTAAGTATTAACTGTATTTTTCTTACTTGTCACTTCTTCTTCCGTGTGTATTTGCTTTTAGGAAGCTTTATTTTTCGAGTGCTCTTAATAGTGTTCCATAGATTTCGTGTTTGTTTTGAATACAGTAAGAGAGAGTCCCTGTAGTCAACCATAGTGCCAGTAGTGCTAGAGTTTGTTTTCAATACAGTCCAGAGACAGGTAGTGCTATTTTCATTGTTTTCTACAAGAAGTGGCTAGCAACCACAGTTTAGTGAATAAGCAGCCGCCTTTAGTGAATTAGCAGTCTAGTTAAAGGTTGATTAACTCTCTTCAGTAAATTGTTTCCTTAGGATGGATAGGATGTGTGACTGCTGTGTACGGACGCAGGAGGAGCTGGCCAATGTTCGCGAACAGCTGAGCGTGTTGATGGCCGCGGTCAGCCGTCTTCAGGCTGCTGCCTCGGAGTGTAGCGGCAGTGGGGAGTCTGGTGCGTCGCAAGGTACACCCCAGGTGTTACATGCTTCACCCACTGTCCCTGCTGTCGAGACATTTTCGCGGGTACCGGGCGCGGTTGGGCCACCCTCTCCCCAAGGGGAGTGGCGGGTTCAGCGGCGTTCGCGGCGCACGAGGCGGAAGGTCAATGTGGAGGCTGGCCGTGTGGCATCGCCCGCTCTGCCTGTGAGGGGACATGTGGCTGCTCCTTCAGCAAGGTCCGAGCAGGCACACGGGGGGAGGGGTTTATTAGTTATTGGGAGCTCCAACGTTAGGCGGGTGATGGAGCCCCTTAGGGAAATAGCGAGAAGGTTGGGGAAGAAGGCCAGTGTTCACTCTGTCTGCTTGCCGGGGGGTCTCATCCGAGATGTGGAGGAGGCCCTACCGGCGGCGATAGAGAGCACTGGGTGCACCCGACTGCAAATTGTTGCTCATGTCGGCACCAATGACTCCTGCCGTCTGGGTTCAGAGGTCATCCTCAGTTCGTACAGGCGGTTGGCGGAATTGGTGAAGGCGGAAAGCCTCGCTCGCGGGGTGGAATCAGAGCTAACTATTTGTAGTATCGTTCCCAGAACCGATCGCGGTCCTCTGGTTTGGAGCCGAGTGGAAGGCTTAAACCAGAGGCTCAGACGATTCTGCGGAGATCTGGGGTGCAAATTTCTCGACCTCCGCTATCGGGTGGAGAAATGTAGGGTCCCCCTGAATAGGTCAGGCGTGCACTACACGCCGGAAGCGGCTACAAGGGTAGCGGAGTACGTGTGGAGTGCACATGGGGTTTTTTTAGGTTAGAGAATCCCCTCCCTAGGCCCGACAAGACGCCTCCTGAGACGCGGCAAGATAGGAGTAGGCAAAATGCAACAGGGAATAACAATATTAATGTGCTAATAGTAAACTGCAGGAGCGTCTATAGAAAGGTCCCAGAACTGCTCTCATTAATAAACGATCACAACGCCCATATAGTACTAGGGGCAGAAAGTTGGCTGAAACCAGACGTAAACAGTAACGAAATCCTAAACTCAGATTGGAATGTATACCGCAGAGACAGGCTGAACAGTGAAGGGGGGGGCGTGTTTATAGCGGTAAGAAGTGCAATAGTATCGAAGGAAATTGACGGAGATCCGAAATGTGAAATGATTTGGGTGAAGGTCGCGGTTAAAGCAGGTTCAGACATGGTAATTGGATGTCTCTATAGGCCCCCTGGCTCAGCAGCTGTTGTGGCTGAGCACCTGAAGGATAATTTGGAAAATATTTCGAGTAGATTTCCCCACCATGTTATAGTTCTGGGTGGAGATTTTAATTTGCCGGATATAGACTGGGAGACTCAGACGTTCATAACGGGTGGCAGGGACAAAGAATCCAGTGAAATTTTTTTAAGTGCTTTATCTGAAAACTACCTTGAGCAGTTAAACAGAGAACCGACTCGTGGCGATAACATATTAGACCTTCTAGTGACAAACAGACCCGAACTATTTGAAAAAGTTAACGCAGAACAGGGAATCAGTGATCATAAAGCGGTTACGGCATCGATGATTTCAGCCGTAAATAGGAATATTAAAAAGGGTAGGAAGATTTTTCTGTTTAGAAAAAGTGATAAAAAGCAGATTTCAGAGTACCTGTTGGCTCAACACAAGTTTTGTCTCAAGTACTGATAGTGTTGAGGATCAGTGGACAAAGTTCAAAACCATCGTACAATATGCGTTAGATGAGTATGTGCCAAGCAAGATAGTAAGGGATGGAAAAGAGCCACCGTGGTCCAACAACCGAGTTAGAAAACTGCTGCGGAAGCAAAGGGAACTTCACAGCAAACATAAACATAGCCAAAGCCTTGCAGACAAACAAAAATTACGCGAAGCGAAATGTAGTGTGAAGGGAGCTATGCGAGAGGCGTTCAATGAATTCGAAAGTAAAGTTCTATGTACTGACTTGCCAGAAAATCCTAAGAAATTTTGGTCTTATGTCAAAGCGGTAGGTGGATCAAAACAGAATGTCCAGACACTCTGTGACCAAAATGGTACTGAAACAGAGGATGACAGACTAAAGGCCGAAATACTAAATGTCTTTTTCCAAAGTTGTTTCACAGAGGAAGATTGCACTGTAGTTCCTTCTCTAGATTGTCGCACAGATGACAAAATGGTAGATATCGAAATAGACGACAGAGGGATAGAGAAACAATTAAAATCGCTCAAAAGAGGAAAGGCCTCTGGACCTGATGGGACACCAGTTCAATTTTACACAGAGTACGCGAAGGAACTTGCCCCCCTTCTTGCAGCGGTGTACCGTAGGTCTCTAGAAGAGCGTAGCGTTCCAAAGGATTGGAAAAGGGCACAGGTCATCCCCGTTTTCAAGAAGGGACGTCGAACAGATGTGCAGAACTATAGACCTATATCTCTAACGTCGATCAGTTGTAGAATTTTGGAACACGTATTGTGTTCGAGTATAATGACTTTTCTGGAGACTAGAAATCTACTCTGTAGGAATCAGCATGGGTTTCGAAAAAGACGGTCATGTGAAACCCAGCTCGCGCTATTCGTCCACGAGACTCAGAGGGCCATAGACACGGGTTCACAGGTAGATGCCGTGTTTCTTGACTTCCGCAAGGCGTTCGATACAGTTCCCCACAGTCGTTTATTGAACAAAGTAAGAGCATATGGACTATCAGACCAATTGTGTGATTGGATTGAGGAGTTCCTAGATAACAGGACGCAGCATGTTATTCTCAATGGAGAGAAGTCTTCCGAAGTAAGAGTAATTTCAGGTGTGCCGCAGGGGAGTGTCATAGGACCGTTGCTATTCACAATATACATAAATGACCTGGTGGATGACATCGGAAGTTCACTGAGGCTTTTTGCAGATGATGCTGTGGTGTATCGAGAGGTTGTAACAATGGAAAATTGTACTGAAATGCAGGAGGATCTGCAGCGAATTGACGCATGGTGCAGGGAATGGCAACTGAATCTCAATGTAGACAAGTGTAATGTGCTGCGAATACACAGAAAGATAGATCCTTTATCATTTAGCTACAAAATAGCAGGTCAGCAACTGGAAGCAGTTAATACCATAAATTATCTGGGAGTACGCATTAGGAGTGATTTAAAATGGAATGATCATATAATGTTGATCGTCGGTAAAGCAGATGCCAGACTGAGATTCATTGGAAGAATCCTAAGGAAATGCAATCCGAAAACAAAGGAAGTAGGTTACGCTTGTTCGCCCACTGCTTGAATACTGCTCAGCAGTGTGGGATCCGTACCAGATAGGGTTGATACAAGACATAGAGAAGATCCAACGGAGAGCAGCGCGCTTCGTTACAGGATCATTTAGTAATCGCGAAAGCGTTACGGAGATGATAGATAAACTCCAGTGGAAGACTCTGCAGGAGAGACGCTCAGTAGCTCGGTACGGGCTTTTGTCAAAGTTTCGAGAACATACCTTCACCGAAGAATCAAGCAGTATATTGCTCCCTCCTACGTATATCTCGCGAAGAGACCATGAGGATAAAATCAGAGAGATTAGAGCCCACACAGAGGCATACCGACAATCCTTCTTTCCACGAACAATACGAGACTGGAATAGAAGGGAGAACCGATAGAGGTACTGAAGGTACCCTCCGCCACACACCGTCAGGTGGCTTGCGGAGTATGGATGTAGATGTAGATGTAAAATTGTTCGGACAGCAGTAAGTTTCCTTATCGTAATAGGAACAATAATTCTAATCATTACATTTTCAATGAACACATAAATAATGATTCATGAAACTGGTTTGGCTCGTTTAAATCATTTTTTACAGGTGGGGCACAGGGAATTTCGCACTTTGTCTTTGGGTGTCAACCCTATACAATCTTCATGCACATATTTCAACATTTTTTGCAAAGTCTCATGTCGAATATCCTGTCTTCACAGCACACGTAGGAAAACTAGCCAACCTCTTGCAACACTTTCTTAGAAGCAGAGTTGCTGTTTGCTTCAGCGGAGTCTTTAATTTTGCATTTTTTCTTCTGAATATTCTTTAACGAGAGTGAGATTTTTTTGCAACTTGTATCTTCCTTAGACCCAGTGCTTTCGTTGGTACCATTTTTCTTTTGATTGTGTGTGAACAGTGCCTTACATACGACTTGCGCCATGTAATTTAATGCCTTCTTCCGTGGTGTTTTTTTTTTTTTTTTTTTTGCTTCAGTTTTGGGTTTTGCAAAATTTCCTTGAAAGAACAATCGAGATCTTCAGATGCATCACTAACTTCAAGACTGAAGTCATTTACTGAATATGCCTCGCTTTCTGATGAACTGGTGTCCTTTTTTGTGAAGCCTTTGGGACTGATAGAGACTCTGGCAGTTTCCCTGTTTCAGGGGCAATTGTCATGTCCTCTTCTAGATCAGGACGATATGATTGACGAGAGGGAGCAAATACAGTGTCTGGAATAGCTTCTGGGTCAAAAGGATAAATCCCTGTTGCACAGAACCCAGACATTACATTTACTGGGGCTGCTACTTTTGGCCACACCTTACTGAAGGTTTTTCCAAACACACGTCTATTAATTGCTCTGTTTTCTTCCCTTTCATGTGTAGACCAGTGCAGCTGAACTTCTTCATCCCAGTAAGACTCACACGGCTTGAATACTGATTTATCCATGGGTTGCAGCTCATGTGTTGTGCTGCTGGGCAAGCAGTAAAGTCTGGTATTGTGGTCTTCAGCAATGTCGCAAATTTGTCCAAATGTGACGATGCTCCATCAAATGTCTAAACAACATCTTTTGCAGGCCTGTATTTGGCAAAATGATGTATCCATTTGATGATTGTTGCAGTATTCATTGAGCTCTTATCTGTCATTTCTACTGCTGTCGCAAGGTGGCAAATAGTCTTCCCATTCTGGCTTGCGTCGCTTACCTTTGAAAAGAGGAATTACCTGTCCAATTGCATTCTTACACGAGATAATGGTAACATTTTCCCCTTGTTCTGGGGCAACAAAGTGCAAGCGTTTCTTCCCTTTCTTCACTAAAACTTCAGGAGACTTGTGGAGTGAGAAGCGACATCCGTTTTTGTCAATATTGTAGATAAGGTGGGGTTTGTCAAATAACTCCATTTCGGACAAGACCGTTTGCAGTTTCTGTTTAGCTTTGCAGCTCTTCCTAGATTCGAGTGTTGTGCCTTCCTTCTTGCAATGTTTGCGTGTCTTTGTAGGAAGAGCTTGAACCACTTGCGTCCAGCCAATCTCTTCGTCTCATTGAAACGATTCTGCACACTATTTTTCACAATATACATATACACATTTTCTCAGCAATTTTGCGGTAATTGGATACCCAACTTCAGCGAATCGAAAAATTCTTTGGCAAAGTTCTCTTTCCTGAGCTTCGTCCAAAAACGTTTTTTGTCACAAACTTCTGGTTGTTAGCCCAGAACTTATGTGGTTGCATAACGTATGCCGAGGAATCCTGTACGTTTCGAAGCGGCTCTGACAGGCATCCCTTCAGTAACAGCTTCCATAGCTAGTTTTCAATTATCTTCATTCCATGTTGCACTTTTTTTCTGTGGCTCCATCTAAAAACAAACATTTCCAGTAGGCCTGACGTCCATGAATTAGGGCTGTAAAACTGTGATTATATTTTTTTTGAAGTACCGTACTTCAATTGTAGCTACTAAAAATTATTGATCTACAGGGTTATTACAAATGATTGAAGCGATTTCACAGCTCTACAATAACTTTATTATTTGAGATATTTTCACAATGCTTTGCACACACATACAAACACTCAAAAAGTTTTTTTAGGCATTCACAAATGTTCGATATGTGCCCCTTTAGTGATTCGGCAGACATCAAGCCGATAATCAAGTTCCTCCCACACTCGGCGCAGCATGTCCCCATCAATGAGTTCGAAAGCATCGTTGATGCGAGCTCGCAGTTCTGGCACGTTTCTTGGTAGAGGAGGTTTAAACACTGAATCTTTCACATAACCCCATAGAAAGAAATCGCATGGGGTTAAGTCGGGAGAGCATGGAGGCCATGACATGAATTGCTGATCATGATCTCCACCACGACCAATCCATCGGTTTTCCAATCTCCTGTTTAAGAAATGCCGAACATCATGATGGAAGTGCGGTGGAGCACCATCCTGGTGAAAGATGAAGTCGGTGCTGTCGGTCTCCAGTTGTGGCATGAGCCAATTTTCCAGCATGTCCAGATACACGTGTCCTGTAACGTTTCTTTCGCAGAAGAAAAGGGAGCCGTAAACTTTAAACCGTGAGATTGCGCAAAACATGTTAACTTTTGGTGAATTGCGAATTTGCTGCACGAATGCGTGAGGATTCTCTACCGCCCAGATTCGCACATTGTGTCTGTTCACTTCACCATTAAGAAAAAATGTTGCTTCATCACTGAAAACAAGTTTCGCACTGAACGCATCCTCTTCCATGAGCTGTTGCAACCGCACCGAAAATTCAAAGCGTTTGACTTTGTCATCGGGTGTCAGGGCTTGTAGCAATTGTAAACGGTAAGGCTTCTGCTTTAGCCTTTTCCGTAAGATTTTCCAAACCGTCGGCTGTGGTACATTTAGCTCCCTGCTTGCTTCATTCGTCGACTTCCGCGGGCTACGCGTGAAACTTGCCCGCACGCGTTCAACCGTTTCTTCGCTCACTGCAGGCCGACCCGTTGATTTCCCCTTACAGAGGCATCCAGAAGCTTTAAACTGCGCATACCATCGCCGAATGGAGTTAGCAGTTGGTGGATCTTTGTTGAACTTCATCCTGAAGTCTCGTTGCACTGTTATGACTGACTGATGTGAGTGCATTTCAAGCACGATATACGCTTTCTCGGCTCCTGTCGCCATTTTGTCTCACTTCAGAAACCTGAAGTGCGGCTTCAGCCGAACAAAACTTTGAGTTTTTCTGCGTATCTGTAGTGTGTCGTGACCGTATGTCAATGAATGGAGCTACAGTGAATTTATGAAATCGCTTCAATCATTTGTAATAGCCCTGTACATGCAGGACGTCCTGTCACAAAGATTACCAAGAAGGAGTTTAAAATGTTTTCTTTTGACATTTCTTCAACAACCAACTATTAGCTCAGTAAAAACATATAAAATAATTTAGATTTAATTTAGAGATAGTAAATAAGAGTTACAAGAGGTTTCTCCAGGACACGCTAAAATTAAATATGCATTGTCGTTATGCACAGCTCTATACAACAGGCTGCCTAATAAGACCCACCCGTGCCTTGTTTGGAGCGCCACGGTGGACCTTATTGGGAACGACCCGTTTAAAACGTTTGCGTTTATTGTTTAAAAATAAACTTATTATTAGGAAGATAATGCCACTATCTTAATACAACACAATTTTCTGTTCATAAATACATATTTACTAGTAAAAATGGTGCATGACCGAAACGGTTGCATTAAATGAAACGTACCGTGAAAACAAGAAGCACCCCCCTTCGTTGAACGCCGTAGCACAACTGAAAGTAAAATTGCCGGTACGAGAGCGGATGCGGAAATAGTTGTTGCCGAGGCCACTAGATGTCACAAGCTATCACTACCGAAGAAATTTAGCACTGTTTTCAAACTTTTTGTGCTAGGAAATGAGAGAGGGCCTTACAAGGAACCGGGCCTTATTTGGCACATGTACCTTATTACTTATTTTGTACGTGAGTTTATTGTGGCAGGTCACTGTATGCCATTTTCTTGTTATTGTATTGCTTCAATTATATCTGTGACAACAAACGAAACATAAACACTTTCAAATTGCAGACCAGTAATAATGGTTTATATCAATAAAACAGGACACGTATTGTGACATAAATATATATTTTATAATAGTTGCATGGACGAATTTAAATACCTTTGTCGACTGTAAAGCATCTGCGGACACTGTTACCGCACAAATGGAGAATTATGTTTTGTTGCCGGTTGTCGTGGCCGAGCGGTTCTAGGCGCTTCAGTCTGGAGCTGCGCGACCGCTACGGTCGCAGGTCCGATCCTGCCTTGGGCATGGATGTGTGTGATGTCCTTAGGTTAGTTAGGTTTAAGTAGTTCTAAGTTCTAGGGAACTGATGACCTCCACTATTAAGTCCCATAGCAGTCAGAGCCATTTGAACCATTTTTTGTGTTTTGTTCACATGTCAGTTTTACGATATCACAAACAGTTCTTATGTTTCAAATTATGTTTCAGTACGCACTTCTTTTTGGCTGCCTACATTATTCCCATGTGTTCTCATATAAATAGGCGTCCCACACAGTTAAAAAAACACCTACACACATTTATGTACACACATACAAAGAAGCAGTCGGATTAAACTTCCTGGCAGATTAAAACGGTGTGCCGGACCGAGACTCTAACTCGGGATCTTTGCCTTTCGCGGGCAAGTGCTCTACCAACTGAGCTACCCAAGCACGGGTAGCTCAGTTGGTAGAGCACTTGCCCGCGAAAGGCAAAGGTCCCGAGTTCGAGTCTCGGTCCGGCCTCACCGTTTTAATTTGCCAGAAAGTTTAATATCAGCGCACACTCCGCTGCAGAGTGAAAATCTCATTCTGGAAGCAGTCGGATACTTAGAAACAGTGTTGAATAGCAGGCCCGACACAAGGGATGCTACCACAGTCACAAGAAATTAAAGAAATAAAAAAAGGCGTTCGCAATTCGCACAATCGAACAAAAACAAAATACACGTAGCCACGATGTGAATGCGAGTACACAGTGTGTTCAGAAACAATCTGAAAAGCTTGTAAGTATGTTGCAGGGTAGGCTGTGGTAAGAAGTAACTTTTAAGAAAAACATTCTATACGTTTCACCGTTTCCAAGTTACTTAGGACTAAAGTTTGACAATCAGATCGCTGCGCTCGCAGATGCAAGCGGTCCGCCAGAGATGGTGTCGCCAAAAGTATTCTTCGTTTGGATTCATACAATCCAATAAGAGAGAGATACAAAAGTTGGACGTGGGGCGGTAGTGAGGATCGAATTCGAGCCAAAGGCGGAATATTTTCGTGCGCTATCATCTACGCTATGAGAACAACTGACACCTGTTGCATCTGGCTGGTCGGTTGAATTTGCGCGCGCAACGGCCTGATTGCTAACTTCGTTGCTATTTAACTCAGAAGCGGCAAAACGTTTCGGATTATTTTCTTAACAATTATTTCTCAGCACAAGCTTTCCTGCAACACCCTCACAAGTTTCTTAGACTGTCTCTGACCACCCTGCATAAGCTAAAACGTAAACAAGAAAAATGGTTCAAATGGCTTTGAGCACTATGGGACTTAACTTCTGAGGTCATCAGTCCCATACAACTTAGAACTACTTAAACCTAACTAACCTAAGGACATCACACACATCCATGCCCGAGGCAGGATTCGAACCTGCGACCGTAGCGGTCACGCGGTTCTAGAATATAGCGCCTAGAACCGCTTGGCCACCCGGGCCGGCTAAACGAGAAAACATTGAGACTAGTGCAAAGCAGTGTGTTGAAAAATGCACGCCTGTGTATAGAACAGATGGGTATCACGCAAGCATCCAAAAAAATGTGAGTACTAAAAAGTAATTTAAACATTAGACCTTTTGTGATCTCGTGATATCGACATGGAAACAAAATCATAATTGAAGTGATCGCTGGAAGAAAGTGCAACCAACAAGAGCATATTTTGAGTAATTGTACTTTACTTGTTTGGTTAAATTCAAAGACAAGAATGTAAATACAATAAGAGAAAACAGTTCATATAAAAGACAGCGTTTTCTAATTATGGACATGGAACTAGATACTACTCGCATCTGGAGAATTCGGAAACATGAAATATAATCATTGTGAACATTATTAAAATGTTCTACCGACCGCTTCAGTTGCTGTGATCCCTGATGATACTTTCAAATAAGGGGAAATGCTTTTGGTTTAAGTAAGACTTCATAAATTCGTAAAACACGGTACGATACCCAAATTATTTAGTGCTGTAATACAGTTTCCTAATAACACAACCTTATTTTTTCTCATCAAAAGCTAACATCCATTCGCTAGAGATATCATTTGGGACAGAACACTAATTCGCTGGATTCTTACGTGTAAGGAAATGAACTTTCGAATCAGTGTTGGAACTACTGGTGGATATATGCTGTTTTCAAATTTTTTTTTTGCTTGGAGTTCGTCGCATCATTAACTTCCTGCATCATCTTGTAGGTGGCCTTCCACGTTTTCTTCACTCAGTTGGCGTCCATTCATAAATTCTTTTTAACAATCGGTTGTCAGCCATTCGTTGGAGACGGCCATACCATGTCAATTATTTGCTATCATCGTGAATAGTGTCTTTTTCTTCTATAATTTCCGTATTCTTTCATTTCTGGAGTGTTCCAATTTGAAGATGCGACAACTTCTTCGCCACAAATGAGTCTCAAGGGGAATCAGTTTATTTTGTTCCTTTTCGGCCAGATTCCATATTTCATCCTCGTGTGTGGTGATGCTGTCTACGATTGACTTTCACGGCAAGACAATTTTTTTTTGTAACTTTGAACTTAGCTGCTAAAGTTCAGTGACCGTGTCAGAATTATATTGTAACAAATAAGCCCTCGGTCACAAATATTAAGTCAAAAATTGACCTGGTTTCGACGCTACTATGAGCGTCGTCTTCAGAGTTAGACTAACTGTACTAAAACATTAGGTATATAGTACATTAATAAAATTAAAGTTTGTACTGACTCGAAAAGATGCAGTAATATGTGACTTGTCAGTACTGCATCTTTTCGAGTCAGTACAAACTTTAATTTTATTAATGTACTATATACCTAATGTTTTAGTACATTTAGTCTAATTCTGAAGACGACGCTCATAGTAGCGTCGAAACCAGGTCTATTTTTTTTGTAATTTTGTCACTTTATAGCAGGAGCTAAGTTGGCCAATTACTCTTTTTCCTTGACCAGTTTTATTCGTAAAATCTTGTGTGCTTCTACTATTTGTCCTGAAAAAGACGCCCAAGTATTTAAATGTGCAGACATTTTTAATTTTGCAGAGCCACACATCCAAGTCCTTCCTCACGGTTTCACACACGAGCATTATCCCAGGTTAAAGGGATCTAGAGACTCCTCTTAACCGGTTTAGGCAACTCCAAGCAGGCACTACTCATCGTGCCGGAAGGTCCGACTAAATAGTGGACGACAAACATCTGCTTGGGACCCAGACATGGGCGTGGTTCAATCCCCTTGTCCATGGATACGAACGAAGGCCACAATGTTAGCGAAGGCGGAAAAGGTGGACTTCAATGTGGTGGAGTTTGCAGATGTCGTTCCCTTTGAAAGAGAAAATTAAGTCCAGAAGGGCGGCCAATTCGAGAGAAGAACACCTCGACTGAAAATCGCCTGGTTCTCCAGGTTTGTGGTTTAGGCGATGTGTTTGTAGGCCATCACTCATACAGAAACCACGAAACACAAAATTTATCAACAATGCGTCGGGAAAGGACTGTCAAGAAGGTAAATGAAAATTGACAAGATAACGGTCTGCATGCATTTAAACCGAAGTAAACTGAAAGAATCTGAAAGAGACTTGTATTTCAAGCCGGTTTATCTGGCAATGCCAACGGCCTTGCTGCAGTGGTACCACCGGTTCCTGTCATATTACCGAAGTTAAGCGCTGTCGGGCATGACTAGCTAGCACTTGAGTGTGTGATGGTTAGGGTCTGCTGAGCGTTGTTGGCAAGTGGGGTGCACTCAGCCCTTGCGAGGCAAACTGGGGAGCTATTTGACTGAAAGTAGCAGCTCCGGTCACGAAATCTGAAAACTGCCTTGAGAGCGGTACGCTAGCTCCATTGACGACACATCCAGTGATTCTTATCGGATGAAGATGAGACGGCGACCGGTCAGTACCGTTGGGCCTAGAGAGTCCTGTTCGGACTCAGTTATCTGGAAATACCTTTTCACTTACAGCTGTAAACAGGTGATTCAACTTCGCCTTACTGTGGAAAAAACCGTTCAAGCACAAAACAATGTCTGTTGTAGTCCGTGCTGGCTTCTATCCAAGCCAGTGATCTTCAATTCACTGGCTATGGTACATTCTTCACTTTTCTCTTTGTGCATATATTATCTCAAATGGCACTAACAAGCAACCCAACTCGTTTCAGTTCTCTGCTGAGATGTCGGCCCGAGACGAAGTAGCATCTGTGGTAGCTAGTAACTCCATATATACCTTTGCGGAAACTGCATCATACTGACGTACATGTTTTCCGTGATAAATTCCCCATACATATATAGTTATTAATGTGATGATAAACAAATTACCTGTTGGTCGACGTAATGCATACAGAAGATGAACGGTTTTCATTACCTCTGGGCTTTGCCTGTGTACAGTGGAATACTGATGTAAAATATTTCACTGTTTGATGATTAAAAAGAAAAAAAAGCCGTGTGGCTTGGGCCTCCCGTCTGGTAGACCTTTCGCCTGATGCAAGTCTTTCGAGTTGACGCCACTTCGGCGACTTGCGTGTCGATGGGGATGAAATGATGATGATATGGACAACACAACACCCACTCCCTGAGCGGAGAAAATCTCCAACCCATCCGGGAATCGAGCCCGGGCCGTTAGGTGCTACATTCCGTCGCGCTGACCACTCACCCACCAGGGGCGGACACTGTTTGATGATGTCACGTTACGAAACGGAATATGGAAACATAGAAATGAAATTATTTATTTCTTAATATGACGTCCGAAGCCGGACGATATTGCCATTTGAAGAGCAGTGGCGAATTCGAGGTCGGTGATCACATAACGTAACGTGCAGCCTAAGTTGCAGTAACTCTCATGTCATTATAGACAACGTGAGCATTTCGAGTTGAATTTACCGTGAGGGTCTGAATATAAGGAAGCCCGACATGAGACTTCTTTGGCTTTGGAATGAGAAGCTAATAACTTTGCACTCTAACGTAGAAGCCTGGCATGGAAAGTAGCGTTATTATCCATTTAGGAATCACAGAAGGCTAGTCGCTGCCATGTGATGTTGGAGCCTTTCCCTATAATGAGAATTCTCTGGCGGTGCCTCACAGTACCCCTGACAACGATTGCTTAGGCCACCAGCATCACACGCACTTCTCCTGGCACGCTGCCTCAGTCGCAGCAGCAAGGTTTGACAGCTCCGAGCATCGCACGTGCTTAAACGTTTAGTTTCCGATGTCATCAGAAGAATCTTTTCCACGGCTCTCTTTGAAAGAAAAAGGTAAAGGATCGTAAACAACAACGTCGTATAGCTTTCATTACGTATCGCTGCAGTACCCATGAATATAATACAAAGAGGCACAGCTTACGTTCAAAGGTTTCTGGTAAACGGACTACCCAACGTGAAAACCTTTGCAGTAATTACTTTATTAATGAGTTCGGAGAAGAGAAAGCCGCGCGGGATTAGCCGAGCGGTCTAAGTTGCTGCAGTCATGGACTGTGAGGTTGGTCCCGGCGGAGGTTCGAGTCCTCCTTCGGGCATGGGTGTGTGTGTTTGTCCTTAGGATAATTTAGGTTAAGTAGTGTGTAAGCTTAGGGACGGATGACCTTAGGAGTTAAGTCCCATAAGATTTCACACACATTTGACCTTTTTTTTTTTAGAAGAGTAAAAGCTTGTACAGCAAGAGACTTTCGTTCCCTGCTATACTGCGTAAATATTTCTTCAACCTCCTCTATCACAAAATTCTCCTCCGTGGATGAGGTCGCTAACGTATTTTAGTGCCATAGCGCTCGACTAACTGGGCCGGCCGCGGTGGTCTAGCGGTTCTGGCGCTGCAGTCCGGAACCGCGGGACTGCTACGGTCGCAGGTTCGAATCCTGCCTCGGGCATGGGTGTGTGTGATGTCCTTAGGTTAGTTAGGTTTAAGTAGTTCTAAGTTCTAGGGGACTAATGACCTAAGATGTTGAGTCCCATAGTGCTCAGAGCCATTTGAACCATTTTTTTCGACTAACTGGTATCCAGCTCGAATCGTGGAAGTGGCAGCCATTTTCGTAGTCAGTATTTGACATATGTGTTGTGGAGAGGCGATGCGTGATCGTAAGTCGACTGTCTCGTGTGAAAGCTAGGCTTGGCGTTCAGCTTAATGGTATTGTAGACGGTCAGGTTCTGGATAGTCATGAAAAAAGATTACGAGATGAACACCAGTAAAAATTGGAATGTTCCATCCCAATCAAAAAACAACGAAGTTAAACATCGAACAAAATGAGTGGATTGTACGTATAACTATTCATCATGCTTGTGCTACTCAGTTATCATTGAGAGGACATAATTAGAAACAAAATATGTTTCACTTATTATTCTGTCTTGCTTGCTGAATGTTGTCTAAGGTCGTGCTTGTTATGTGTCCACTGAAAGGCATTTCTTCGCCTTTTTCCTCATTCATTTACATCATATCTGCATTTCGCGATATATCTTCTCTAGACTAGTGAGACAAAATGACAAACGTCTTCAGACGAACGAAAGAGTATCTTTCAGGTACTGTGATAAGTTAATCGTAGACAGACCAGCATAGTCTCTTTACAGGTCAAAAGCTAAACACAGACGCGTAGAACTGGCGCAGGAGGCCCATATTTACACACATCAAAAAAAGTTTTGTATCACCCAGGTTCCTAGAACTCCTAAAGATAGACGTTAACTGCGGATATTGTATCATAGACGCAGTCCCTTTCACTGTTCAGAGAAGCCACTAAACCCTCCCAAAGATGTAAACAACCTTGTATGAGCAGCGCCTATTAGACGAAAGGGGTCCGACAGCCGATCAGTTCCAGTCATTCCACCAGGAAGGAGGTACACGGCTCGTGTTGTCTGTAGTTCAACCATGCCGAGACGGTCAATACCGCGGTTCGATCGCGTCCGCAATGTCGCTTTGTTCCAGGAAGGACTCTCAACAAGGGAAGTGTCCAGGCGTCTCGCAGTGAACCAGAGCGATGTTGTTCGGACGTGGAGGGGAGACGGAGAGACATGAACTGTAGATGACATGCCTCGCTCGGGCCGCCCGAGGGCTGCTACTGCAGTGGATGACCGATACCTACGGATTATGGCTCGGAGGTACCCTGACAGCAACACCACCATGTTGAATAGTGCTTTACGTGCAGCCACAAGACGTCATGTCACGACTCAAACTGTGCGCAATTGGCTGCACGATGCGCAATTTCACCCTCGACGTCCATGGCGAGGTCCATCTTTGCAACCACGACACCATGCAGCATGGTACAGATGGACCCAACAACATGCCGAATAGATCGCTCAGAATTGGCATCACGTCCTCTTCACCGATGAGTGTCGCACATGCCTTCAAGCAGACAATCATTGGAGACGTGTTTGGAGGCAACCCGATCAGGCTGAACACCTTAGACACACTGTCCAGCAAGTGCAGCAAGGTGGAGGTTCCCTGCTATTTTGGGGTGGCATCATGTTGGGCCGACGTACTCCGCTGGTGGTCATGGAAGGCACCGTAACGGCTGTACGATACGTAAATGCCATTCTCCGACAGATAGTGCAACCATATCGGCAGCATACTGGCGAGGCATTAGTCTTCATGGACGAAAATTTGCGCCCCCATCGTGCACATCTTCTGAATGACTTTCTTCAGGATAACGATATCGCTCGTCTAGAGTGGCCAGCATGTTCTCCAGACATGAACCCTATCGAACATGCCTGGGATAGATTGAAAAGGGCTGTTTATGGACGACGTGACCTACCAACCACTCTAAGGGATCTACGCCGAAACGCCGTTGAGGAGTGGGACAATCTGGACCAACAGTGCCTTGATGAACTTGTGGATAGCATGCCACGACGAATACAGGCATGCTTCAATGCAAGAGAACGTGCTGTTGGGTATTAGAGATACCGGTGTGTACAGCAGTATGGACCACCACCTCTGAAAGTCTCGCTGTATGGTGGTAAAACATGCAATGTGTGGTTTTCATGAGCAATAAAAAGGGCGGAAATGATGTTTGTGTTGATCTCTATTCCAATTTTCTGTGCAGATTCCGGAACTCTCGGAACCGAGGTGATGCAATACTTTTTTTGATGTGTGTATAATCTCGCATTTCCTGCGAAAATTTTCTCGAAACATAAACGTTTATTTCAATAATTTTATTGTTAATACATTAAATTTGACAAAAGTATATATTTGGAGAAACCTCAGAATTAGGATTGTAAATATATAGTACTAGTTATCCACTTCTTATTTAGTTTTCGAATGCGTACGTTTTTATCATCAGTAACTTTTCAGTCGAATTGTGTTTGGAGAAAGAAAATTGTTCTTTAAAAAATGGAGAACAGGAAATTTCAATGGAGATATGTCAACTTCGACATATCTCCATAATACAAATAGCTTTCATCTGTCTTGAAATTTTAGGTAATACGTGCTTTTTAGGTATAGTAATTTTATCATTCTTTTTAAAATAAAATGTTTCAATAAAACTAAAAACATTATGACAATCAGGAGACTGATAGCTAAATGCCGAATAATAAATTTTAATGTAAAACATCTTTAATAAAATTTCGACAGTTAATGGCAAATATTGCTTTCACATTATGTATTTAACAGAAAGTTTAAAAAGAAATATTAAGTGTTATTTGGATCGTTAGTTCCTCTTTTTCTTTTTAACTAGCGCACTTTCTTTTTTTAAAAAATAAACGGGCTGAAGACGAACCTTTATTACTAGATCTTAAACTCACATAATGTACGTGACTATATCTCAGAAGCAATGCTTTTATTAGTTGAAGCGCATGCTAAATATGATCACATCACATGTGTCGCATAATTCAGGTGTCCCCCCCCCCTCCCCTCAATCTCCCCGATACATTTTAATGTGCAGCTCAGTGAAGTGATGAGGTGAAACATCCTGCAGATATAAACTCTATACTGGACCGGGACTTGATTCCGAGACCTAACCTTTCGCGTATAATGCTCTTACCGGCGGAGCTATCCAGACACGACTCATGACCCGCCCTCGCAGCTTCACTTTCATCAGTATCTCTCTCCTACTTTCCAAACTACTGTCAAAACTGCCACAAAATTTCAAAACCCGGGATATTACGCTGCAAATGAGACATTGAAAAGTGTGAATTATTTGGGCAACAAAATCACTGACCGCTGCAGAAGTGAAGAGCATACAAAATGTAGACTGATTAAACTTTTATAGAGAAAGATAAAGATATAAACATCGAATTGAAGGGTTGAGTAGACTCTTCTTGAATTATTTATATGGATTGTAGCAATATTTGTAAGTAAAATGTGTTTGAAAAATAGTACAGAAGAAGGTAATAAAAGTATTTAAAAAGTGGTTTAAAGAAGACTACTGAAGAATTTCTAATGAAGAGGCACTGAATGCTATCGGTAGAAAAGAGTTTAACGGAACAAGTTGACTAAAAGAAGGGATGCGTTGACAGAATTCAGCTGATTCAAGGGATCGTCGGGATCGTCGATTTGATAATGGAGGGAAGTGTGTGGCAGGCGAACGGGAGAACAGAAATTATAAGAGGAGACCAAGGCTTCACTACAGTAAAGAGTTTTGAGTGGATATAGGGTACAGCAGTTACGTAGGATAAACTAGTGCGGAGAGGTGCATCAAACCAGGCTTTAGGCTGAAGACTACAACAATATGTTATGGACTGCCGTTGGATTTCACTATCCACTGTTCATCATCATCACCAACACCATCATCATTAGCAACAATAACAACAACAATAATAATTACAATACATTACATAAAAACTGTTGGACTTATGTTTAATTCCCTAAATTAATTAAATTAAAGTAACAGGGTTCAATGCTCGAGCAGGTCATAAGCCACAAACCGTAAAACTGTTGATACAATGACCCAATTTTAATTAATTTATTGGCAAATCAGGACAGGTTTGGGCCTCACGAAGCGCCAGAATCTGTTCGAGACATGTACTTGATTGAGCACACCCAACAATGCCAAACTCTGTGTTACCAGTAGGATTTTTATAGCATACTACCTCTGTGCATGCTTTGTTACATTTTCGTCTTGTTTACTCGTTTCGGTATACGGTGGTTGTAAAACTTGTTTTATTTACGAGTCAGTCCTATGTTAAACCTATGTAATTTCGTAAAAGTATACAACTTAAACTTATGTCTACCCTGAATTGTGAAAACGAACCAATAAATAAAATTAAATTTAAAAAAAAGATGCCAAACTGAGCTCGAGCTGTCCTGACCATCAACTTTACATAGCAATATTGGGGCAGACTCCCTCATTCCCTACTGTCGAGAAGCTGATTAAGTTGGGGTCCTCTGTGAAACGCTTTCTGAGAGTCGTGTGATCGGCGAGTGTCCTGTCGCCAGAAAATTTGGTGGCCGTGGCCGACATGTCATGGGTGTGACGTAACGAGAAGGGACGGCGTCAGGCTTCAGTCAGGTAACCTGGATACGGGCGTGTGGGCCCGCGAGAAGGCGCGCTCCACTTGGCCGCTAGACGCCGTCTCCGCGTTGTCGACAGCAGATCTTATCTCGCGCTGCAGCGCCGCGCCGTGGAAATGTCGGCCGGCAGCCTTGCGAAAGCGAAAATAATACACGCAGGGAATGGGGCGCAGTACAATACAAGTAGTATGCGTTAATACGACAGCCGTGACCACATAATGGCGGCAGCGGCGGATGGGGACTTTCGATTCCACACGCGAAGACAAGGTCGCACTCGGCGAACACGCCCATCACGCCGGCGCATACCCATGCGTGATCAGCGCGCGCCAGTCTATGGCTGCTCCGCCCTTGACCTTGACCAGACCAGAGATGTGTAAAAACTCCTTTACTACCCTATAGCCAACAGCGAAGCAGTCTATTCGTTTATAATTACGTCAACCGCAAGCTAATGACTGGATACAGTATTTGCTTATACTGTGGAAAACTTCCGTCTGAAGATTCTGATGTATTTGCTATCCACGGCTACGGAAAAGCACTAAGACTATCCTTATTTGTATGAAAACGATTTGTTGCGGTAGTTTATAAGCGGTGATGACCCAAAGTTTTCCAAGAAGGCTGCTGCAACGTGCAATTGTAAAAGAAGGTCAAACGGCTAGATACGTCATGTCCCCCGTCAGTCCAAAAATTTATGGGACCGGGTTCGGAAAAAGTAAGAGTTTAAGATGGTGGCTTTAATGCTTCAGGTGTTCTACATAGTTTTCCTCTAGTTGAGCTGAACGCAAAGAACGTTCGTACAATCATGTAAAACTCTCACGAAAGTCCTTCTTTGGGACGTTGTTCAACTCGTGCATCATATGGGCTATGTCGTCAAAGCGTTGATCCTTCGTGTGAAAGACTTCTCTTCATCGCTTTTTTGTAGATAGGTAATGATTTTTTTCCAGAAAAGAATTGTCCGCGTCTGACTTTTCAGTCTCAGTCGCAGCAGGCGCCCACACGTAGTTGCTTTCGTTCGGGAGTCAAAGTGTGTGGGACGAACTTTGCACACACTTCTCTCTTCAATACATTCTGGAGAATATCTTCAACACTTCATTTACAGACTTTCGTTCATTGTGATTTGTGGTGCCACAACATAGAGCCACCACGGCCGCACGTCCACTACGTAACGGTACGTGCTCGCAACTGACTGGTCGAATGCACACCTGTTGTTTACAGTTGTTACTTCAAGCTTCTGTCATAGTTACTGCGGCGTTGTCGATGGTACGCTAAGAATAAAATCAATTTCCGAAATTTTTTGTCGGACGGTGTACGTGACACGTCATTGAGAGGATTGCATAATATGTAACCTTTATTCCGTCTCCATTGTCAATAAATTTAGTTACCTTAATAGCAAAGCAGTCGAATCTGTTTGGTAAAACATTATTCTGGATCACTTTCCATGCTTACACTGCGAGGTAGCGACACTCACTACTATGAATTGGAATTTGGCTCTACCTAAACACGTAACCAAGTTAGTTTCCGTTACGGCAGTGATAACAGTTTGCTTTCTAGAACAAAACACACACACACACACACACACACACGTACCTCTCTTTGACTAAAATGGTTCAAATGGCTCTGAGCACTATGGGACTTAACATCTATGGTCATCAGTCCCCTAGGACTTAGAACTACTTAAACCTAACTAACCTAAGGATATCAGACAACACCCAGTCATCACGAGGCAGAGAAAATCCCTGACCCCGCCGGGAATCGCCTCTCTTTGACTGTCACTGTGTTAACTGGACTGCTGGTAAATGTGGAACTCACTGGCGATTTCTTCCGCTGATATCGTATATTTTTCTTACAACCAAGTTCCCCAACGCTCGAAAATATTTTGAGGGAACCAACGCCTATTAAGACATTACATCTCGTGTGTTTGTTGAGCACACACTGAACAGAACTCCATTCTGTTTCTGTTTCTGCAACGCCAGGGAGACGTAATCGTCTAGCAGGAAAATTAGCATGTACACATCAGGCGCATTACATAATACTCTCCAAGATCTTCTTCATCTACCATGGTTAGTTAGCAAGGTCGCCGAACCTGTGCCGTTTTGAGTATTAGTGGGACATGATGGGACGGCGTCTGGCCTGGTTTGCCTTACCGACGGCATCCCTGCACCGTCTGTGACAACAAGTGGAAATAGTGTGGAATACTATCTCGCAAGAGGACACTCAAGAGCTCTATGAGCATTATCTGTAAATTGAAGGTGGAGAGGGGGAGAAAGGAAAGGAAAGGGAGGGAATCACTGCTGTCAGCTGTATGAGGACATACGCGGGATCGGCGGCGACGAGTGAAAAATGTGTGTCGGACCGGAATTCGAACCTGAGATCTCCTGCATACTAGGCAGGTGCAGTAACCACTGGGCCATCCGGGACACAGTGTTATAGCAACTGCGCGGACTAGCTGGGCACACCTCACGGCCGATCCACAAACCCATCGAGCAGCACATATCTGCAGTTCCTGTCCATTTCCTCCAAGCTCGCTACTGTGACAAGGGGATATCCCCAACGCAACCCCCCCCCCCCCCTCCCTCTCAGACTTAGTGGTAAAATGGCACAGGGGATAGCCCATTCAAAAGCGAACACAGATCAAGCATGAAAATAGCTTACACCTCCCTGTCACAAACGGACGTTATACCACGACACAGACACAAATCTGAGTACAGCGAATGTTTTTGGAAAAAAGGGAAACGAGGGAAATTTGAACATGGATCTCCCCCTTCGCAGTGACCACAGAACCAACACACCGTGCCTATTCAGATTTGTTCGATGTTACACATTTTGAGCTTTAATCGTTTATTCTGTCTATTTTGCTTCTCTTTTCACAGTTCAGTATGCCTTCTTCCAGCTTGATCAGTGTTCAGTTTTTGATAGGCTATCCACTGGCCCGTCTAACCACTAATCTGAAGAGGGTGTGATGGGGACTTTCCCTTGTGAGATTCCCACAGAAGGGCGGACGTATTTGTGCATCCGCACAGAAGAAGGTGGATCCATTGCCCAGCTAAGCGAATTATTTATATGAGAGCGTGGTGTCTCTTCTTTCGGACAAGTTAGAAAGAACAGACACCACACAGAATCGCAGCTGTGATACATTATATGTAAATTGAGAGTGGAGAGGGTAGAAAGGAAAGCAAAGGAGGGGGGGAATCACTGCTGTCAGCTCACAAGAAAAAAAATAAAAAGCGACTTCCGCGGTTCTTAAGATTTACTTAATATGGTTACCTTTAGTTCTACATGAATGAAATGTTATTCACATCACCTCCTACGTAAGTTGTTCATATAATAATTTTTTTAAATTTTTAAAACAAATTTTATTTTCCAAAAAATTAAGCAAATCTCATTAGCTTAATATTACATACCATCTTGGTAAACATAAACAATCGTTTCCACCGGTGCACACATATGCAGTAGCCATAATTAGAATTTTTATAGATGTGTAAAACAACTATGCTTACACAAGAACCAGTGACTTTACCACCGAGCGAGGTGGCGCAGTGATTAGCACACTGGACTCGCATTCGGAAGAACGACGGTTCAATCCCGCGTCCGACCATCCTGATTTAGGTTTTCCGTGATTTCCCTAAATCGCTCCAGGCAAATGCCGGGGTGGTTCCTTTGAAAGGGCACGGCCGACTTCCTTACCCATCCTTCCCTAATCCGATGAGACCGATGACCTCGCTGTTTGGTCTCTTCCCCCAAACAACCCAACCCAACCCAGTGACTTTACAAAGAGAAGAAATGACAGCTTGCTCTAACCGGGTTGGTATACTGAGGGCCCATGTTTGATTACATCTCAGTTTGTAATTTTTGATACGTCCTGAGGTGAGCAGTTCTAATTGATCATTAATAGTTTAGCAGATTGTGTTACATGCCGTGAAATTTGTACTTGAATTGGTACTATTTGATTCAGCAGGTGATTACCACTGTACAAGCATGAAACATGTAATGCTTTACAGATCGTAAGAGTCTCGCATAAAGCCGCTAGCGACGTCTATCGAGTTCACTTCAACATAGTCGTACACGGTCCCACATTAGCGTGACCACCTGCTATGTTCGATGTCAAAGTGCAATAACCACTCGCAGACGGTAAGTGACAGCACTAACAGTGGAGGATACTCAAAGCGCGTTAGGGTGACGAGGAGAACAGTGCAGTCGTTGTTATAATTCGGGAATGGAGCGATTAATCTGACGTCCAACAGAGCATGATCACTGGTTTTAGGCCCAAGGGTGGAGTCATTTCCGAAAAGGCTAAGTTTGTAAACTGTCTTCATGCCGCCGTGGTAAAAGTATACCGTGCGTGGCAAAATGGCAATATCCAAAACCGGCGCTGAGGCAAATGTGGTGCACCACAGGGGTGAACGACGGTTACGGAGATGTGAACGGGCGAATAGACGTGCAACTGCTGAGTAATTGGCCGCCCAGATCAACCAAGAGACTTCCAAAAGTGTCTCCTCAACGACTTTACACCGAACGTTGCTGCATACGGCCGTCCGCGGCAGGTGGCTGACTCATGCACTTATGCTGACTGCTGTTCATCGACACGAAAGCTGGAGTTCGCCCGCCAGTCTGCAGCTGAACGTCCACTGAGTGGCGACAGGTGGCATTTACAGATGAATCACGTTTATGTTCCATCGGCGTGAAACGTCTGAAAAAAAGGACACCCTGCAACAGTCGTCGGAAGAGTCCAGGACGGAAGATGATGATGATGTTTGGTTTGTGGGGCGCTCAACTGCGCGGTGAGCAGCACCCGTACAAAGTGCCAGTCTCACCACGTTCACGAATGATGATGACATTATGACAACACAAACACCCAGTCCCCTGGCAGAGAAAATCCGCAACCCGGCCGGAAAACCAACCCGGGACCGCCTGATGCAGAAGCAGCAACGCTAGCCACTAGACCACGAGCTGCGGACTCCAGAACGGAAGGGGAGCGTTACGGTCTCGGGAATGTTTACGTGCCATTTTCTGTGTGACTTCGTCATTCTGAAAGGCGCAACGAATCAACACAAGTATGCATCTACCCTTGGGGCCATGTCCACCCGTATATGCGATCTGATTTTTCTCGGCACGATGGCGTCTACCAACAGAACAATGCAACATGTCACACAGCTCGCAGAGTACGTGCGTGGTTTGAAGAGCACCAAGACGAGATAAAGGTCTTCCCATGGCCATCAAACTCACCAGATTTAATCCTAATTGAGAATCTGTTGGACCTCCTCGATTGGGCTGTTCGCGGTGTGGATCCTCAACTGAGAAATGGATCCTCAACCGAGAAAGCCAGCGCAGCTGAGCGCGGCACTGGATTCGGCACGGCTCCACATCCTCGTCGGTACCTTCCAGAACCTCACTGACTGTCTTCCTGGAAGTTTCGTAGCAGCGCGCACTGCAAAAGCTGCTAATCCGGTGGTCACATTAATGTGACTGGACGGTGTAACATAGGCCGTTAGTCTACCAAGTACGGTTATAGCGAACTGTCATTTCTTGTTGCTGTGAAGTCTTGGACAAGCATTACTGTTTTAGACATGTATAAAAATATCAGTTATGGCTGTTGCATATGTGTGCACTGGTGTGGATGTATGTTAACATTTATGATGAAGGTACGTAAGATTACGTAATTAGAGTAGCTTAACTTTGTGGAATGTAAAATTTTTAAAACAATTAAAAATTGTTTAATTATATTAACAACTATGAATCATTTGTAGGCTACGTTTTGAGAATCGACAATTTTGTCCGAAACTAATCACCACAAAAATAAAATTTTCTGAATGCATTTGGGACAGAAACTGAAAAAGGAAAAATATTTGTGTTCGGACGTGGTTACTTCGTGACATTTAGTTTAGCCTCCAATACAAAGGGAAACAGACTGATAAGTAACTAACAAGATGTGAGACCAAATTGAGCGAATTTTGCCAAATAAACATAAGCCAGAGATGCACCGTTGGGGAGCTACGGTTATTGAGGAAACGGAAATCAATCTCCCTTTGTCACATAGTATCCGTGATCGACTTTCGATCCTCCTCCTAACAATCAGACCTGATTACATCTCAGGTACGAAGACGGACGTGGCAAGATCCGAGGTTTGTTCCAAAACTAACGGGAATTTTGTAGTTTCGCGTGTTGTGTTATTCCGATTTGCACGATTTTTTGTTTGTTCTGTTGGTAACTATGTCCGAAAAGTGTCTGTACAATGTTAGCAATGTATGACATTTAATTTGCTGTCAGCCGTCAAAAACGTTTCGAGTGTTGTGATGGTATAGGTGATTATTTATTTTGCGTGAAAATACAGGGTGCAACGGATGTAAGTGCAGATATTTCTATTGGTGACTGATGACGGTCTACTGAACAACATTACATCAGTAATTACGTCATTTGTAGACTAATAATTATAGTTATTACAAGTGGTATGTTTTTAAGTTGGTTTGTACCACTAAGTATGGGTGGCAAGAACGAGCAGTTAATACTTATTTTTCCCTAGGTAGGAGATCAGTGGGGACGTGTGGATGAAAAACGGTCAGTCTGTACCGACAGGCGTCGTCCACTTAGAGGTACAGCTACGGCCATGCAGAAAGCAGCAGGTCGTAAAGTTTCTGACATGTTTTTAGGAAGACTGTTCGACACAGAGAAAAAACAACCAAGGTGTATTAAGGCACCACATATAAAAATATCTGCACTTATACGCATTACGCCCTGTGTAGCAGGGACTTTAAGTTAAATTTTGATATAAGAATAGGATAAAGTACAGCAAAGTTATAGGTATGTTAAATATTGATTTTAGTGAGTCTGCTATGAGTGAAACAAGATTTTACAAGTAGTAAAAGCGTTTCGTAGAAGGTCGTAAAGAGCAACGCTCTAGGCACCCCAGCACATCACCAATCGACGAATTCGTGGAAAAAGTGGAAGAATCGATAATTAACGATCGCCGAATTACAGTCAAAGAACGCGCGTTATGATATTGACAAATCAGTTCGCTCATGTCATGAAATTCAGTTCGGATGGTTTGGGCATGGAACGTATGACAGGAAAATTGTTGAATTTCGAACAAAACCAACAGCGAATGCAAGTTACTCAGGAGTCCTTAGAAGAAGACAACAACGTTGTAGAACTACTGAAACGTTTCGTTCGTGCCATAACAGGCGGTGAAAAATACGTTTAGGGATATGGTGTCGAAACGAAGGCTCAGACGTTCCAACGGAAACATTCTGGATCACCGAGACCGAAAAAAAGCGAATTGCAGCTAAACGACCTGGGCATTCTCCAGTTTTAACGGTATGGTGCTCCATCAGTTCCTGCGACAATGTCGAGCGATCAATGAGGAATGGGTCTAATACTTGCAAGTTTAACATCGTCTGCGTGAAGTAGTCCGAAAAATCATACGGATCTGTGGCAAAACAATTCACGGCTTTTATGTCATGATAATACACCTGCACGCAGTTCGTTGCTTGTACGTGAACTTCTGGCCAATAACAATTCTATAATGATGCAGCAGCCTCCGTGATGGCCACTCAAAATCCCATGTGACTTTTTATCCATTGCCAGAAATAAAGAAAACCTTAAAACATTGTCGTTTGACACGCATAGATGGCATGAAAAACGCATCATCGAGAAAGTTAAAGCTACCCCAAAGATCGAGTTACAGAAGTGCTTCAGGGATCGGAAAAGTATATAATATCTGATGCAGACTATTTTGAAGAGGAAAACATTATGTTAGATGAATAAATAATATTCTTTGCAAAGAACAAACACTCCCTTTTCATTTCGAACGCACCTCGTGTCTCATTTGGTTACTCTGACACTTTACATTGAACACATATAATAATTCCCATTATTTAGTCAAGTTATCTCTGTTTTTTTTCCTGTTAACTGAGCGGTTTTCTTACTAGTAAGTTCTTTCGTTTTATTTGATCTGCATATTCTTATTCAAAGATCTGGAGCTTGCACTGAAAGCATTTACCCAAGTGTTGTAGCTCGTGTTGGGTCTGTTCCGTTGCCATTTGCACTGCGTACTAAGTAGCCCTACTGTACTGGTTTGAGTTAAGAAGTGCTACCTGAACAGGTACACGCTTTACAAAATCGTTGCTTGTTTCACGATTGGCCGTTCGCTTGAAGCACGTTTGTAACTAGTGGAGGACGTACTGCCTGCGTTACATCACTGCTAAGACACAGACAAGCCTTCTTATTCGTGCAGCTCGTAGCCTTGCGTAGAATTAACAGGTTAGTCCGCTGAAGAAAGCGCAGTTGTTAAGCAACGTCCACTTTGAAAACTATTTAGTAACGACTACTCCTTGCATTTCGCGTCTGTCGCGTCTAGTATGAGATCTGCTATAGTCAAGATTTGGCAAATTTACTACATTTTAACTTTACGACCGGATCCCCGTCCTGTAGCCGACTTACCGTAGGGAGGGAAGTCGCGAGCGCCACGTGCCAATAAATCTTGTTTTATGTGTGATCGTATTTTAACTGTTTGTGTTTCGTATTTTCTGAGGTGGAAAGTGTGGACGAGAGCAGCATTCGCCTATACGAGCGTGGGAAACCGCCTAGAAACCACACTGAGACTGACCGGTGAGCCATCCACGGTCGTTAATCCGCCACGCCGATCAGATCCGCGTGTGCTTCCAGATAGCAGAAGTGAGCTCCATATACTCGCCTTAAACTCACCAACTTTTACTATGACGTCATCGCGTCTGTGTGCGCGGAGACTCGACTGGCGGTCTACGCCGCTGCCCATTTAACTGAAAACTCGTAGCTTGAGTTGCTTGAGTCAGCTGTCGGGTGCAGTGGAATCGCACGGTGGAAAGGAGAGCGAGTACACGAGCTCCCAAGTATAAGCGCGGACACGCGGCATTGCCGCTACACGCGCAGCCGTTGTGAATACTGTTATTACACTCCTGGAAATGGAAAAAAGAACACATTGACACCGGTGTGTCAGACCCACCATACTTGCTCCGGACACTGCGAGAGGGCTGTACAAGCAATGATCACACGCACGGCACAGCGGACACACCAGGAACCGCGGTGTTGGCCGTCGAATGGCGCTAGCTGCGCAGCATTTGTTCACCGCCGCCGTCAGTGTCAGCCAGTTTGCCGTGGCATACGGAGCTCCATAGCAGTCTTTAACACTGGTAGCATGCCGCGACAGCGTGGACGTGAACCGTATGTGCAGTTGACGGACTTTGAGCGAGGGCGTATAGCGGGCATGCGGGACGCCGGGTGGACGTACCGCCGAATTGCTCAACACGTGGGGCGTGAGGTCTCCACAGTACATCGATGTTGTCGCCAGTGGTCGGCGGAAGGTGCACGTGCCCGTCGACCTGGGACCGGACCGCAGCGACGCACGGATGCACGCCAAGACCGTAGGATCCTACGCAGTGCCGTAGGGGACCGCACCGCCACTTCCCAGCAAATTAGGGACACTGTTGCTCCTGGGGTATCGGCGAGGACCATTCGCAACCGTCTCCATGAAGCTGGGCTACGGTCCCGCACACCGTTAGGCCGTCTTCTGCTCACGCCCCAACATAGTGCAGCCCGCCTCCAGTGGTGTCGCGACAGGCGTGAATGGAGGGACGAATGGAGACGTGTCGTCTTCAGCAATGCGAGTCGCTTCTGCTTGGTGCCAATGATGGTCGTAGCGTGTTTGGCGCCGTGCAGGTGAGCGCCACAATCAGGACTGCATACGACCGAGGCACACAGGGCCAACACCCGGCATCATGGTGTGGGGAGCGATCTCCTACACTGGCCGTACACCACTGGTGATCGTCGAGGGGACACTGAATAGTGCACGGTACATCCAAACCGTCATCGAACCCATCGTTCTACCATTCCTAGACCGGCAAGGGAACTTGCTGTTCCAACAGGACAATGCACGTCCGCATGTATCCCGTGCCAACCAACGTGCTCTAGAAGGTGTAAGTCAACTACCCTGGCCAGCAAGATCTCCGGATCTGTCCCGCATTGAGCATGTTTGGGACTGGATGAAGCGTCGTCTCACGCGGTCTGCACGTCCAGCTCGAACGCTGGTCCAACTGAGGCGCCAGGTGGAAATGGCATGGCAAGCCGTTCCACAGGACTACATCCAGCATCTCTACGATCGTCTCCATGGGAGAATAGCAGCCTGCATTGCTGCGAAAGGTGGATATACACTGTACTAGTGCCGACATTGTGCATGCTCTGTTGCCTGTGTCTATGTGCCTGTGGTTCTGTCAGTGTGATCATGTGATGTATCTGACCCCTGGAATGTGTCAATAAAGTTTCCCCTTCCTGGGACAATGAATTCACGGTGTTCTTATTTCAATTTCCAGGAGTGTATGTACCAACACACTGACTGATCGTTTGTTGTTGTCTACCCTAGACTGAGATGACAAAAGTCATGGGACAGCTCTTACTATCGTGTCGGGCCTCCTTTTCCTGGCGTGGTACAGCAACTCGACGTAGAATGGGGCTCAACAAGTCGCTGGAAGTCCCCTTCGGAGTCATGCTGCCACTATAGCCGTCCATAATTTCGACAGTGTTGCCGGTGCAGGATGCTGTGCACGAACTGACCTCTCCATTACGTTCCATAGACGTTCAATGGGATTCAGATCGGGCGATCTGGCTGGCCAAATCATTCGCTCGAACTGTCCAGAATGTTCTTCAAACCAATCGCGAACAATTGTGGCCCGATGACATGGCGCATTGTCATCCGTAAAAATTCCATCGTTGTTTGGGGACATGAAGTCAATGAATGGCTGAAAATTGTCTCCATGTAGCTGAACATAATTACTTCCAGTCAATAATTGGTTCACTTGGACTAGAGGACCCAGTCCATTCCATGTGAACACAGTCCACACCATTATGGAGCCAACACCAGCTTCCACGTGCCTTGTTGACAACGTGTGTCCGTGCCTTCGCGGGGTCTGCGCCATACTCTAACCCTATCATCAGCTCTCACCAACTGGAATCGGGACTCATCTGATTACGCTGTGATTTTTCAGACGTCTTGGGTCCAAGAGATATTGTCACGACCCTAGGAGAGGCGCTGCAGGCGATGTGCTACTGTTAGCAAAGGCACTCGCGTCGGACGTCTGCTGCCATAACCCATTAACGCTAAATTTCGCCGCAGTGTTCTAACGGAGACGTTCGTCGTACGTCCCACACTTATTTCTGTAGTTATTTCACGCAGTGTTGCTTGTCTGTTAATATTGACAACTCAACGCAAACGCCGCTGCTCTCGGCCATTAAGTAAAGGCCATCGACCACTGTGTTGTTCGTAGTGAGAGGTATGAAACTAACTCCCCAGTGACTGTTGTTCATTGTAACTTTTTTAATGATTAACTAATTTTCTTGAAACAAAAAAATTGTTCCTTACAAGGGTAGAAATTACCACATCGTATTTCATTTGCGTCTTTGCTGGTATCAGTTGCGGACCACGGCGCAATGTCCAGCCTTGCGTGATTAGGCTCAGCTGGCATCCCAGGACGAAGTACGGCGATCCGTGGTACAAGTACAGAGATGGTGGCGCAGTATGAAATGTTCTCGTGCGTCTGTAGATGCAAAGGCCATAAGAAATTGCCACTCGAAACTAATGGACACAGTTCTGTATCACATGTTAGGAGACGTGGTCGAAACCCAGCATACAGGATGGGGAAAAATCTGCAAGTGGTTCACAAAATGTTCTCTCGGAGTCCTCAGAAATCACTTGTGAAACTGTTTTAATCCAACGCACAGTCCGAACTGTTCTGAAGAAAGAGTTGAATTTTCGTCCATGGAAACCACAAAACTGCCAGAAATTGATGCCGGAAGACTGTGATCGTCGGTTGGAATATGGATCCCACGGTCAGATGAAGCCGTGCTTCATTTTGGGGGTTTGTTAACAGGCACAATTGTTATTATTGGGTGACAGAAGATCCGAGGGTGGTTGCTGAACAAAGGCTACATCGCGTAAAGGTCGCAGTGTGGTGCGGCATGGCATCCACGAAAACCGTGGGTTCATATCTTATTCGGGGCACAGTGAATGCAAAACGATACCTCGATATGCTTGAAAATATTCTAACGACATTTGATCCACATGGGGCAGTTACAATGACTTAAGCCTTATGCAAGATGGGGCCCAGCTTCTTTTCGCACATTCTGTCCGCGCGGCGCGACACCCATTTTCCAGGAGGATGGTTGGGACGTCGTGGCCCCCTTGAATGGCCAGCGAGGAATCCAGAACTATCGCCCTGAGATTTATTCCTCTGGGGGTAGCGAAACGCAAGTTTATCACACGAAAGCCGAAACTCTTGATGAATTGAAGGAGCGAATTCGCCAAGTTCTTGCAAACACATTGCTGGATTACCTACAAAAGTCCGTGACACACTCGCACATCCGTATACAGAAACTGGTAGATAATGGTGGTGCTTATGCTGAATGTCAATAATGCATAACAGTTCTACCATTATAAGGAAAAACATGATTTTTGTTTCATGAAAATTGGCTAAGTATTAAGAAAGTTACAACAAGTTTTGATAGGGGGTTAATTCACGGCCACCCTATATACACTGAGTAGACAGAAGTCCTACACTGCGATATTCACAAAAATCAGATGGCAGTAGTATCATACACGAGGTATAAAAAGGCAGTTCATTGGCGGAGCTGTCTTTTGTACTCGGGAGATATATGTGAAAAGGTTTTCCATGTGATTACGGCCGCACGACGGGAATTAACAAACTTTGGACGCGGAAAGTAGTTGGAATTAGACGCATATGACATTCCATTTTGGAAATCGTTGGGGAATTCAATATTCCAAGAGTCACAGTGTCAAGAGTGTATCAAGTTTTTTGGAATAATATTTAATCTCTGTTCAGAGAATATCTAACAATTAGGTTGACATACAAACATCGAGCCGGCCGGGGTGGCCGAGCGATTCTAGGCGCTACAGTCTGGAACCGCGCCACCGCTACGGTCGCAGGATCGAATCCTGCCTCGGCCATGGATGTGTGTGATGTCCTTAGGTTAGTTAGGTTTAAGTAGTTCTAAGTTCTAGGGGACTGATGAGCTCAGAAGTTAAGTCCCATAGTGCTCAGAGCCACAACCATCGAGTCTGTGACATCAGTAGAAGGAAACATGACACGAGGATGAAGTGCATTCTCTAAATGCCGATTAATTATTACAACAAATTTGTAACAGTGTTTGTAAAACTTACAGAACAGAATGATAAGCTATACAGCTCGCTGTTAACACTTAAATGCAAGTACGCCATAACCAAAAGAATACAGAAATAGCGCGCCTTTTGGTTGTAGCAACGACGTTGCTCTGAGCCCAGTTTTAGTTTGATGGAGCATATTTGTTTTCTCATGGTGGAAGTGCATTAAACAAGAACATAATCAGATTGTTTGCGTCATATGAAATTTCTACGGTTTTCTTCTGAAACGTGGACTGCAGCTTGAAACTTATTTTAGACGTCACTCTTCCTCACACATTTGCACTCCTCAGTTTTCGTGTTAAACCCTGCACAGCATCAGAAAATACAGTTTCGTTGAAGGTCATCTGGTCCCGAAAATCGGTCGTCGCGCGTTGTCAGTGCTACTTTACAACAGAATTTCTCGCACTGAACTTCCGCACTAAGTCACTACCAGCCTCACACTCCTGCACGCTTCAGTAAGAGAAAACGTGTCGACGAGTACGAAGCTACTGCAGCGCCGCCGTTTTCAGACTGTCATACTCGCGGTACTGTAGCGGGGAGAACAGAGACAAATGTAGCACTGGCACGACAGCGGCGCCTTGATTTCTAAGGTATGCAACCCTCGACATTAGATTCGTACTCGCTCCATTTGAAATCTCCATTAGCTATACGAGCAGGTCCTCCTAAAGATGACTGAAAATAGAAAATGCCTCAGTCAGTAAGAACAAGTGACATTAAAAAAAATCTCTGTTTTGGTGAGCTCCTGTATTTTCTTTGTCATGTACCCATTTCATACCTACACTCCTGGAAATTGAAATAAGAACACCGTGAATTCATTGTCCCAGGAAGGGGAAACTTTATTGACACATTCCAGGGGTCAGATACATCACATGATCACACTGACAGAACCACAGGCACATAGACACAGGCAACATAGCATGCACAATGTCGGCACTAGTACAGTGTATATCCACCTTTCGCAGCAATGCAGGCTGCTATTCTCCCATGGAGACGATCGTAGAGATGCTGGATGTAGTCCTGTGGAACGGCTTGCCATGCCATTTCCACCTGGCGCCTCAGTTGGACCAGCGTTCGTGCTGGACGTGCAGACCGCGTGAGACGACGCTTCATCCAGTCCCAAACATGCTCAATGGGGGACAGATCCGGAGATCTTGCTGGCCAGGGTAGTTGACTTACACCTTCTAGAGCACGTTGGGTGGCACGGGATACATGCGGACGTGCATTGTCCTGTTGGAACAGCAAGTTCCCTTGCCGGTCTAGGAATGGTAGAACGATGGGTTCGATGACGGTTTGGATGTACCGTGCACTATTCAGTGTCCCCTCGACGATCACCAGTGGTGTACGCCCAGTGTAGGAGATCGCACCCCACACCATGATGCCGGGTGTTGGCCCTGTGTGCCTCGGTCGTATGCAGTCCTGATTGTGGCGCTCACCTGCACGGCGCCAAACACGCATACGACCATCATTGGCACCAAGGCAGAAGCGACTCTCATCGCTGAAGACGACACGTCTCCATTCGTCCCTCCATTCACGCCTGTCGTGACACCACTGGAGGCGGGCTGCACGATGTTGGGGCGTGAGCGGAAGACGGCCTAACGGTGTGCGGGACCGTAGCCCAGCTTCATGGAGACGGTTGCGAATGGTCCTCGCCGATACCCCAGGAGCAACAGTGTCCCTAATTTGCTGGGAAGTGGCGGTGCGGTCCCCTACGGCACTGCGTAGGATCCTACGGTCTTGGCGTGCATCCGTGCGTCGCTGCGGTCCGGTCCCAGGTCGACGGGCACGTGCACCTTCCGCCGACCACTGGCGACAACATCGATGTACTGTGGAGACCTCACGCCCCACGTGTTGAGCAATTCGGCGGTACGTCCACCCGGCCTCCCGCATGCCCACTATACGCCCTCGCTCAAAGTCCGTCAACTGCACATACGGTTCACGTCCACGCTGTCGCGGCATGCTACCAGTGTTAAAGACTGCGATGGAGCTCCGTATGCCACGGCAAACTGGCTGACACTGACGGCGGTGGTGCACAAATGCTGCGCAGCTAGCGCCATTCGACGGCCAACACCGCGGTTCCTGGTGTGTCCGCTGTGCCGTGCGTGTGATCATTGCTTGTACAGCCCTCTCGCAGTGTCCGGAGCAAGTATGGTGGGTCTGACACACCGGTGTCAATGTGTTCTTTTTTCCATTTCCAGGAGTGTATATATGTGCCAAAATCAAGGTCGTCACCAACACATTCCTGTCCTTCTCTCCTAATTAACAAACAGTTACTACCAAATTTAAGGTTCTGAGTCCCACCTAATGCATACCTAAAAAAAAGAAAGAAATCTGAATAACATTTTTGGGGTTTCATTTTGAAACGCTGAAAACAATTATAACATCGACGTTTCGTCTGTCTTTTCAACAGTCTTCCTCATTGTGACTAAACTGCTGGGTTCTGAGAATGGTCTTCCCTACAAATGCACGAAAATATGTCTACGTGTCAGCCGAACATTACGACAATGTCCTCTTAAAAAAAGAAACAGCGTTCCAGTACTCCTTCCTATCATAGTGGCGAACAACCAATTGAGTGTGCAGATTCAAACGTCAGAGGTGGGCCAGGCAAAGGTTCAATCACGTAAAGCAGTGTGGCGAGCAGTAAACATTCGGATCGATTGCAGCTTTAGCATCTCTCTTCCTTTTGCCATGATTCTTCTGTCTTCTTAATTTTAACACACCTCACATTGATGAATTTTAATACTTACAGATTCTTCCTTCCTATCTTTTTCATTGTCATAGGTTCACTAATGGCCAAGGCTGCTGTCATCCTGCCTCAGACAGCTTCCTTTTCTGTCTCATCAACTTTCCGTTCAGTGCAATACTCTAAAAGTGTAGTTTTAGAAATGCCTTCCTGAATACTTGGTCTACGATTGACTTCAACATTATTCATTCATTGACCAACAGTACTGGCGCTTACCACCCACTTCTTTGTATCTTCCTAGCTTCGACCAGAGGTCTGACGTAGCGGCATCAACAGCCAGTTATCCTTCTCACGAAGAAATAAGAAAGTTCTCTGAAATGCTAGCAGGTACTGATTGTCCTACCTGCTGTTCACGAATGCTACAAGAATTTTAGAAATAGTGAGATGGGTGAGTTAAAGTATTCAAGCTCCGGTAGAGGATAATAAACGGTTAGACATGTAATTCGTGGTTATTGATCTGATACACTATTAGCACAGGAGCTCTCTCACACAAAGTTAAAACCTGGGGTGCTGCGATTATTGTGTTGTCACAAGTGCGACAACCAGTCCCAATTACTGAGATTCTTGAGAGAACCAGCAGTGACAGGACTGTTCCACCTGGTACACAAAGTAGGTGAAACAGGTGAAATACCACCATACTCATGAATAGTGTAATAATTAACATAGTGAACAGCGGAGGTGGTGATTCTTGTGAATACTACCGAACTACCAGTTCAATAAGTCATATTTTCAAAAAAAAAATAAATAAAGCCAAGAAGATAAGTTGAAGAAAATTAAACCTGATTGATAGAATTTGTAAATTTTAGAATCTTTTGATAATAGTGAGTGGATTAATCTTTTTGAAAGTCTGAAGGTAGCAGGAATAAAATACAACGAGCAGAAGTTTGTGTACAACTTGTGCAAAAACCAGACAGCACTTATTAGAGTGGACGAAAATGAAAAGGTTGCTGCAGTTGAGAACGGAGTGACATGGGGTTGTAGCCTGTCCCCAGTATTATTCAGTGTGTGCATTGAGTAAGTAGTGAAGGAAGCGAAGTAGAAATATGGATAAGGAAATACAGTCCAGGAAGAACTCATTAAAACTTTGATAGATGACGATGATTTTGTGAGACATGGAGAAGGACTAGGAAGAGCAGTTTACAGAATGGATGGCGTTCCAGAACAGGTTATAAGACGAACATTAACATGAATAAAACAATGGTACTAGACAGTAATCGAAATAAATCACGAGATTCCGAGGGAATTAGATTAACAAATGAGACACTAAAGGTAGTAGATGAGTTTTCCCATTTGGGCAGCAAAGTGACAATCGTCGATGATGGGATGACAGTAAGAAGAAAAGCGTTTCTGAAAAAGATAAATTCGTTAGTATCTAAAATACATTAAGTATTTAATAAATCTTTTTGAGGTATCTGTCTGGAGTTAGCCTTGTACAGAAGTGAAACGTGGACGATAAACATATGTGACAAGAAGAGAATAGATGCTTTTGAAATGTGGGCCTACAGAACAATGCTGAAGATTAGATCGGAAGGGTAACAAATGACGAGGTATTTAATCGAAATGGGGATGAATGAGGCTTATGCCACAAAGTCACTAAAAAAGAGAGCGATTTATAAGAGACATCTTGATACAACCAGGAATTGTCACTTTGGTAGTGGAGGGAAGTGTGTGTGTGTGTGTGTGTGTGTGTGTGTGTGTGTGTGTTGGAGTGGGGAAGTGGCGGTCAGGGGTGGTGGGGAGGGGGGAGAGGAGATCAAAATTAAGGGGGGCCCAACACTTGACTACAGTGAGAAGGTTCATATGGATGATGTACAAAGCTGTTCGGAAAACAAGGAATGAACAGTCGTGAAATGAAAACCATAGTGAAAGTCCGATGAAGCTGTGCACAGATGTGTTGGGCAGTGTCTGTAGTATGCCCTTATACGTCAATACCGTCACGTCACCCTTCTCAGTGCTGAGCGCACATTGAACGTATAAACATGCCTAGAAAGTATTGTCTCCCGCCAAGTATAAGTGCCTGCCGACGTATTTCGTCTGATTTCATGCAACCCCCCCCCCCCCCCCCAAATGTAACTGTCATGCAGTTCATTTTTACCACAGTTTTTGACCGCACACTGCAGGGGAAAATAAGAGCGCTCTTGCAGCGTTTTCGGTGGGACGTGTTTGATCGCGCACCCTACTCTCCCGACTTCGCTCCCTCTGATTTTCATCTCTGCTCACACGACCAGCTGACTTTGAAGACAACATTTTGGCACAGACGACGAGCTGCTGTTTAGTGTAGAAAATTGTTGGAAAGCACAGGCGGATGCCTTCTATGACGAAGGTACTGGAAAGTTCGTACAACACTACCACAGATGTCTAACAAGGAGGCGGCACGAGCGTGGGGTCGGAGATTTGTCCGAAAATTTGTGTGGTGAAAGAGGACCCCCAACACCTCACGTGGTTAAAATATTAGGACGCACTATCCGGAAAATCTCGGGAAAAATCGATCCAAAGTTTCTTAGGTGGTTTATGAGTATAAAATGTTAGTCCATTGCCGAGCCACCGTCTGGCCTAGATGTTGCCGGCACGGTAGCTCAGCGTGTTCGGTCAGAGGGTTTAGCTACCGTCTGTAATAAAAAAAAACTTAGTGAACAGGTCAACAAGCAACCTGCACGGGTGTCTTCGGACGTCCGCCACGACAAATACAACGAACAAAATGAGATTTAAAAAAAAAAAAAAATGTTTAGGGCTCGGAGTCTTACGCCAGAGGTCTCGCGTTCTATTCCTCCTCTGGCACTTTTTTTTTCTTCTGTTTCATTTTCTTTTGTTAGTCCACCAATTATTCAGAAAGTTTCTCAAACCTTCATTATCTTTAACAAATTAGTTACATTATTGAATAAAAATTATTTTCTTTTTGTCCAACAGCACAATTCATGGCGGTGGGTTTTCCATTTTTCATTGTAAAGTATATAAGGAGAATAATTGGGTTTTTAATCAGAATAGCAAATTCGATTGGGAAACATTCAATTTTTATACATACAATAATTATAAACAAGAACTGCAGTGGTAATTGTCTTAAAAACAAACAAAGCAATAATTTATGCGACATCTTGCGCAATATAGAAAAGCGTATTTTTTACAACCACAGAGCGTTTGCAATAAAGCGGTACAAAAATATCCCCCATTAACATTTACGAAAATGTTTTGAGTTTCTGATAATTTTGAGCCAAACCAGGCATATTGAATCATGTCTCGGAATATTGATGACGATAACTGATGGTGAATTATAGAATGAATTTTTATACAGTCTTCCTGGGAATTAATTTCACGATTCTCCTGTAACAATGAGCTGCAATTTTGCAAGCAACAGAAGGAAAAAACAAGTGCCAGAGGAGGATTCGAACCCGAGACCTCTGGCGTAAGGGTCCGACTGCTAACCGTGTAGGCCAGACGGCAGCTCGGCAACGGACAAACATTTTATACTCATAAGGCACCTAAGAAACTTTGGATCGATTTTTCCCGGGATTTTCCAGGTAGTGCGTCCTAATATTTTAACCACGTGAGGTGTTAGGGGTCCTCTTTCACCACAAAATTTCGGACAAATCCCGGACCACAGGGTCGTGCCGTCTCCTTGTAAGTTGTAGCGACGACTATGTCAAGAAGTAGCTGGAAGGCGTAGCTAACTGTTGCAAATACAACTTTTTTTTATTTTCATTACGATTTCCTTCTCGCGACCGATCGTTTCTTACTTTCCGAATAGCCCTCGTAGTTCGGAGTAGTTGTACAGAGACGAGAGGGCTCGAAGTGACTAGAATAGCGAGGAGACCTACGTCATAGCAATCTTCAGACTGCAACCCCCAACAACAAGTGTGGGGCGGTCTTTTGACGACGAGCGTGTGTGCTGTGAGCTACCCGCGTAGCGTCGCGTAGGCTGGCGGCGCGCCCAGTGTGTGGCGCGTGGGCTGGCCCGTGTGACGCAGTGAAAGGCCCGCGCCGCGACCTCGACCGCCGCGGAACCAGTCCGCCACCTGACCAGCTCACCAGCTGACCAGCTCCACACCACTCTCCTCACAGCTCACACGCGTTACCTTTCACTCAGGGCTGCGCACGTGTGTAATACCTTTTTTTTCCTTCAGCTACTGTATGGAAGAATTGCTACGGTGATCGACCACAAAATCATTCCTTTATTACATACTGTAATAATTTACAGAGCTTATATCCCAGTGCCATTTTTTGTGCGTTAGTTCGGGAACAGTTGTCCAGGAACACTTTCCACAATGTCAGCGGCGAAAAAGTAGGCCTTTGCGATGATGAATAGTATGTCTCCAACAAGGTTTTTATTCTCTTCGTATCGCTTCGTCATATGCCTTAGAGTTACGTGTTCTTATTTCGTCGTTGTGAACAATTTATGAGCTGACATTTTCTGTTTCACTGTGAAGAAATGGTTTCAGCAAATGAACTGAGCTATTAGAACGACTCTTCAATGCTGAGCTTTGCTTCCAAAAGAGGTGGACGGATGGGGCAGTTAATTTTCTCCAGTTGTAGAGGTCTTCTGTTCGAAGACTGGTTTGATGCTGCTCTGCACGCTTGTCTCCAGGCATTCTCATCTCTGCTTCGCTACTGCAACATATCAAGGGTGATAAAAAAGCTGTTCGAGGGCGTTCTTGCAGCGTACATGCAACGTACCGCGGCTCCGATGCGGGTGTATAAGCAGCGACACGTTGGCAGGGTATTAGTGTGGCATTCGTGTCTTTCAGCCGGCCGGTGTGCCCGAGCGGCTCTAGGCGCTTCAGTCTGGAACCGCGCAACTGCTACGGTCGCAGCTTGGAATCCTCCCTCGGGCATGGATGTGTGTGATGTCCTTAGGTTAATTAGGTTTAAGTAAATCTAAGTTCTAGGGGACTGATGACCTCAGATGTTAAGTCCCATAGTGCTCAGAGCCATTTGAAGATTTCTCGTGTCTTTCGGACGTGTATGTGGTAAACGCGGAAACGTGAACTATGGCGTCACTCTTACCAAACGTGTCCAAACAGGTCCAACGTGCTGTTATTCCTTTCTTGGGTGCCGAAGGACAAATTCTGGTAAACATTCGCCGGAGCCTGAAGAACATATATGGAGCAGAATGTCTGTCGAAAACAACCGTTGACCGACAAAGGGTGCTGCTGCTTCACGGTTAACGCACGTCCCCATATTGCAAATGTAGTAACAGTAACGCAGTAGTTACGCGAACCCAAGTGGGAGACAATCGAGCGCGCACCCTATAGTCCTGTTCTCTTCCTATGCAATTATCATGCCTTCAGTCCTTCGATAAAAGGCATTGCAGGGTTGACGATTCCTGTCGGAGGAGGATGTGCACAGGCGGTTATGGACTTCTTCACGCGGTAGACAGGACATGGTGTTTCAAATAACGGGTATCTTCAACCTGGTGAGTCAATGTGATGATTGCGTCAATGCGCACTGCGATTTTGCCTGATTGGTATATCGATTCGGGACTCTACCGCCTTCGAGCGGAAACTTTTTGATCTCCCCTTAGACACACATTCCAACTTGCTTACTGTAGTCAATCCCTGGTCTCCCACTTCCCTCTCTTCCCCCCGCCCCCCCCCCATTCCCCACTTCTCTCCGTCACCGAATGACAATACCTTCATGCCTCTGGAAGTGTCCTATCAACTGATACCTTCATTCTGCCAAGTTGTAACGTAAATTTCTTTTCTTCCCTATTCTATTAGTCATTAATTAAACGATCTGCCCGTCTAATCTTCAGCAGTGTACAAAAGCATCACTTCTCAAAAGGTGTTCTCTTATTATCTCAGCTATTTATCGTCCAAATTTCACATCACAAGGCTACACTCGAGAAAAACACTTTCAGAAAAGACTAACTTTTAAATTTATATTCAATGTTAGCGAATTTATCGTTTTCAGAAATACTTTTCTTGCTATTGCCAGTCAGCATTTTATACTTTCTCCACTTCGGTTAACCTCAGTTATTACGCTGCCCAAGTATCAAAACTCATCTATTATTTAGAGCGTTACAATTTCCAGCCGAAGTCGCTCAGCATCGGCTGATTTAATTCCAATAGTCGATTATCGGTGTTTAATTTTTTTGTGTTCATCTTGTAATCTCTTTCTCCAGTGTATGTTGAAACATTATGACAAGTGCACTAGATACAAACAATTATGACGTGTATTTGAAAACCAAGTCCAATTTAGTCGCAAAAATATACTACCTGAAAAGAGGTATCAAGAACACTTAGTTGGTTGAAAATGTAACTTTGTACAGATGTACACCATTGGAGGATACGTAAATGATTAGAGCTGCAATTCTCTGTGGCATGTGGAGTGGCCACCAGAGTGCATTAGTGCCGACAGAATTTAATGTAGTTACCAGGTCTAGTAGGGTATATGAGGGGCGTGAATAGTGTCAGATGTTGAGTGATCAGTCCAAAGGAGACGAGTGCCCTCGTGAGACAACTTTATCAGCAACAGAGTCCGAAAGAGGCCTCATAGCGAGTCTTCATTTGGCTGGCTGCTCGAATCGCTCAGTGTCCAGATTTCTGGGGAACTCGGATGTGACGGTGGCCTAATGTTAGACTACACCAGAAAATGAGAACAGGGCTCCGTTCGACCACATCTGGCCACCACAGTGGTGGATCGCCGAACTGTGCACCAAGCACGTCGTAACCTCTTCATATCAGCGCCACTTATCCGAGAACCTACATCTACATCTACGTCTACATGGTTACCGAGCTATTCACACTTAAGTGCCTAGCAGAAGGTTCATCGAACCATTTTCATACTACTTCTCTACCATTCCACTCACGAATGGCCAAGGCTGCTGTCATCCTGCCTCAGACAGCTTCCTTTTGTGTCCCATCAACTGATATTAGTGGGGTTCTTTGTTAGCGCGTTTCATCATTGTGGCATGAGGCTTGGTCCTCTCTCCATGAAAATAAGCTTAGGGCCATCAAACCGATCCCGACGGCTTGGACGACCTCCTCACGCCCTTCCCGGCGAGAGGAGGTCGTTTCGGCCAGGTTGCGGATTGGGCATTGCCGATTTAGCCACCGCTACCTGTTGTCCGGTGACCCCACCCCACAGTGCCCCTGTGGTCATCCATTGACGGTGAGCCATGTTTTATTGTCCTGTCCCCGTTTTATTCACTCTCGTGTTGTCCTATGTCTGCCGTCTATCTTACAGGAACTTCGAGCTGATGACGCTCGAGCAGCTGCTCGTGTCCTTCGTTTTATGACACTGACGGATTTGTCCAAAAAGATCTAACTCTTTTATTTTGTTTCTCTGTGTATTTGTAAGTACTTTCTGATGTTGCCCCCTTGCGTTTTTCTACACTATTAGTGCACTAACGTTTGTGAATGGGCGCTAATGACCTTAGTAGTTGAGCGCCCTAAACACACACACAAAAATAACTCTTGAATGGCGCGTGGGAAAAGGAACACCTAAATCTTTCCGTTCGAGCTCTGATTTCTCTTATTTTATTATGATGATCATTTCTCTCTACGTCGGTGGGTGTCAACAAAATATTTTCGCATTCAGAAGAGAAAGTTGGTGATTGAAATTTCGTAAATAGATGTCGCCACAAAGAAAATCGCCTTTGTTTTAGTGACTGCCACCCCAACTCGCGTATCATATCAGTGACACACTCATCCCTATTGCGCGATAATACGAAACGAGCTGCCCTTCTTTGCACTTTTTCGATGTCCTTAGTCAATCCTATCTGGTAAGGATCCCATACTGCGCAGCAATATTCCAGCAGAGGACGGACAAGTGTAATGTAGGCTGTCTCTTTAGTGGGTTTGTCGCATCTTCTAAGTGTTCTGCCAACAAAGCGCAGTCTTTGTTCCGCCTTCCCCACAATATTGTCTATGTGGTCTTTCCAATTTAAGTGACTCGTAATTGTAATTCCTAGGTATGTAGTCGAATTGACAGCCGTTAGATTTGTGCAATTTATCATATACGCAAAATTTATCGGATTTCTTTTAGTACCCATGTGGATGACCTCGCACTTTTCATTGTTTAGTGCCAATTGCGACTTTTCGCACCATAAAGAAATTCTCTCTAGATCATTTTGTAATTGGAATTGATCGTCTGATGCTTTTACTAGACGGTAAATTACAGCGTCATCTGCAAACAATCTAAGGGGTTCAAAATGGTTCAAATGGCTCTGAGCACTATGGGACTCAACATCTTAGGTCATAAGTCCCCTAGAACTTAGAACTACTTAAACCTAACTAACCTAAGGACATCACACACATCCATGCCCGAGGCAGGATTCGAACCTGCGACCGTAGCAGTCCCGCGGTTCCGGACTGCAGCGCCAGAACCGCTAGACCACCGCGGCCGGCCAATCTAAGGGGGCTGTTCAGATTATCACCTAGATCATTTATATAAATCAGGAACAGCAAAGGGACTATGACACTACCTTGCGGAAGGCCAGATATCAGTTCTGTTCTACTCGATGATTTACCATTCATCACTACGAACTGTGACCTCTCTGAGAGGAAATCACGAATCCAGTCACACAACTCAGACGATACTCCACATGCGCGCAATGTTATTAATAGTCGCTTGAGAGGAACGGTATCAAAGGCCTTCTGGAAATCCTGGAAATCTACGAATATGGAATCCATCTGAGATAACTTGTCGACAGCACTGATTACTTCATGGGAATAATGAGCTAGCTGTGTTGCACAAGAACGATATTTTCTGAATGTAATGGACCTCCTGCAATATTGCTGTGTCGTCTCACACCATTGGCCGGAGCTGAAAATGTGGAATACGGGCAGCCCCCTTAGGAATTTAGCATTCCATACTTAGGCTGCCGTTAACACCACAACACAAACGGCTGCGTCTGGAGTTGTGCCTCGATCGGGAAGCTTGAAGTGCTGAGAAACAGTGTCGCCGACAGGAGGGCATCTGTCCGCCGTCTGCCCACTAACGTGCCAATCGAGATTTAACTGGCCGAGCTCGTGCAGGTACGGGATAAAGGTGGAAAAAAAGAAGAAGACATTGTTAGATTTATTTAGCAACCCTTTTGCCATTCTGCTAAAGATGCACCGGAAGCAATTCAGCTGGAACTCAACGACATGCAAAACCATTTGATACTACTAATTAAAATCGATGCAATAGATCTGTTGAATTGCTGTGTCGACAGAAACAATGTCAAGTTTTACGAGGGGCTTTTGAAGAGTCCGTGGAAAGTCCAAGAGATGGCAGCACCGGCGCGTATCAAGGTCATGTTTAGTTATTAGCATCTTTGGATAGAACGCATACCAAGTTTCAGCCATATTGGTCTATTTCTTTGTGTTTGGCATTCGTGTGAATCAAGGAAGTCGAGTGATAGTCAAAAAACGGACGAAAATGAATTTCATGTGGTGATTTCAAAATTTTCGGAGTGCCCATATGGGCATAAGTGATGCTGAACGTCCTGGACGCCTTGTGGAGCTTACGACTTCCGAAATCATTGATAAAATCCATGATATGGTGATGGATGACAAAGAGTTAAGGTGCGTGAGATTGCTAGTGCTGTGGGCATCTCGAATGAACGGGTACATAATATTTTGCATAAACATATGGACATGAAAAAGCTATTCGCAAGATGCGTTTTGCGATTGCTCAAGCTTGACCAAAAACGGAATCGTATGAAGTGTTGCAAGGATGGTTTGCAGCTGTTCTGGAAGAATCTGTAGGACTTTAAGTGTCGTTTTCTCACTGTGGATGAAACATGGATACACTCTGCACCAAAAAAGGCGAAGACCATTCCTTCGGCTGGAAAGGTTATGGCGAGTGTCTTTTGGGATTTTCTAGGGGTAATCCTCATCGACTATCTGGAAAAGGGTAAAACTATTACAAGTGCATGTTATTCATCGTTATTGGACCTTCTGAAAACCGAGTTGCAAGAAAAACGCCGGCGATTGGACCGCAAAAAAAGTCCTTTTCCATCATGATAATGCAACAGCACACACCTCAGCAGCTGTGGTCACAAAATTGATGGAAATAGGATTCCAACTCGTTTCACATCCCCCCCTATTCTCCAGACTTGGCTCTCTTGGACTACTATTTGTTCTCCAATTTGAAGAAATGGCTGGCGGAACAAAGATTTTATTCAAATGACGAGGTGGCTGCAGCAACTAATAGCTACTTTGCAGACTTGGACAATTCCTATTATTCGGAAGGGATCAACAAATCAGAACAGCGTTGGACGAACTGTATGTTTTTGCACGGACTTTTGAAACGCCCCTCGTAGATAATGTATTCAAATGCTCTACTCCCTTTGGGTCAACTTATATATGTGAACAAACTTTCAACTTATATATGTGAACAAACTTTCAACTTATATATGTGAACAAACTTTCAACTTATATATGTGAACAAATTTTTTCCATAATGAACATTAACAAATAAAATTGACGAATGACAAGATGTAGTCAATTTTGCGCTTTTCTACGAAAAAAATTGAGCCAAACATCAAAGCAGCCGTGAAATCAGTGGAGTGTCATTTTTCAAATTAAATTGAATTGGGTAAACAGCGTTTCTGTAAAAATACGTTGTTGTAACTATATTTGCTAATCAGAACGAATATTTCTGAAATAAATGATATGAAACTTTTTAATTTTTTGTGGCCTTTGCGTGAGGGGATTGCGGCACGCTGCATCATAAAGTGTGTACATCCCTGGACTAGCGGATTGTTTCCAGAGTGAATTGCACTCTGCAGATATCCCAAAATTGTAGACTAACACAGTATCTCTTCAGGGACCTACCAGATGATTTGTCTGACCACTTCCTTAGTGTACAAGTTACTCTTTGGGAGAAAAGCGTTACAAAACGAGTTTAATAAATTTCAACTGTTAATTTTTTTCTATGAGTATTAGTCGACATAGGTAGATCAACTGCCATTGCTGCTAAACGCAGCAGTTCATTTACCATAATAACACTTCCAGATGGCTGAGTCTGAGCACTATGCGACTTAACTGCTGAGTTCATCAGTCGCCTAGAACTTAGAACTAATTAAACTTAACTAACCTAAGGACATCACACACACCCATGCCCGAGGCAGGATTCGAACCTGCGACCGTAGCGGTCGCTCGGCTCCACACTGTAGCGCCTAGAACCGCACGGCCACTCCGGCCGGCAACACGTCCAGATACAGTTGAAACTGCTTGGTGAACTATCGTACGTTGCGGGGTTGATGAGAGCGATCGATCGCAGGCGATATTGCTGCCAGTGATTCATTGTCCCTCCATAGCGCTATAATGAAGCGTCGACGAGTCCAGCTGACGTGTCAGACCAGAGGGTACACACCGGCGAAAGAGATCATGCATAAATCGTACTTACTGTTATAAATTATTTATCACGAAAATGGAAAACTGCGTGAAGCAGGGACTATTACAGTGTCAGTCCTATTTTGCACAATGGTTATATCGCCGAAGCTGTGAGCAAGAGGAACAAAAATAAACTGAATAGCCAGAAGAGACTGGCAAGGTTGTCTCATTTGAAAATGTACCGTTGTTGTTGTTGTGGTCTTCAGTCCTGAGACTGGTTTGATGCAGCTCTCCATGCTACTCTATCCTGTGCAAGCTTCTTCATCTCCCAGTACCTACTGCAACCTACATCCTTCTGAATCTGCTTAGTGTATTGATCTCTTGGTCTCCCTCTACAATTTTTACCCTCCACGCTGCCCTCCAATGCTAAATTTGTGATCCCTCGATGCCTCAGAACATGTCCTACCAACCGATCCCTTCTTCTAGTCAAGTTGTGCCACAAACTTCTCTTCTCCCCAATCCTATTCAATACCTCCTCATTAGTTACGTGATCTACCCACCTTATCTTCAGCACTCTTCTGTAGCACCACATTTCGAAAGCTTCTATTCTCTTCTTGTCCAAACTAGTTATCGTCCATGTCTCACTTCCATACATGGCTACACTCCATACAAATACTTTCAGAAACGACTTCCTGACACCTAAATCTATATTCGATGTTAACAAATTTCTCTTCTTGAGAAACGCTTTCCTTGCCATTGCCAGTCTACATTTTATATCCTCTCTACTTCGACCATCATCGGTTATTTTACTCCCTAAATAGCAAAACTCCTTTACTACTTTAAGTGTCTCATTTCCTAATCTAATTCCCTCAGCATCACCCGACTTAATTTGACTACATTCCATTATCCTCGTTTTGCTTTTGTTGATGTTCATCTTATATCCACATTATGACGCCCCAATATTGCGACATGTACTGCGCGACTGTTGCCGCGATACCTGAGCAGTCTGTTACAGGCAAGTGGGTAGCGAACGTGGCAGCACGTCACGAGTTAACCGACTTTGAGCGAAGTGTGATAATCGCTGCAAGATGCATGGGCTGTAACACACCGAAGATTAGACAAGAATTCGGGTTTCCCAGCTAAATAGTGTCTAGGCTGTACCTTCAATATGACAGAAACAGTCCATTAAACTTCGGGCATACAGCTGCGCAAATAAAATTTTATTTGCGCGGCTGCATGCCTGAAATTTAATAGACTGTTCATTAAGCCGCGAAAAGTTGAAAATGCACATGGCGGACACAGTGTTTCCACACGCGTAAACCACCTCAAAGGACGTTCACGAGTCTTGATGAACGGCCGTCACATTACCGCAAAGGCATACGGGGCGATCGATGATCTGTTGGAATCAGATCGTTGTCGGTTTGAATGTGGGTTGTCAGGAACTCGTCACTACCGGAACTGTATGGAGACGAGTACGTCGCATAGGACACTAAACTATAAAGAATAAACTCGGAATGCCCAGCGGTACCGAAGGACCGCAGTGTCAGCCGACAGGCTGATAGGTCGATTGGCCTCACCGGATTCGGATATCGAGAGCCGCGTGGTCTGCACACCGTTCTCCTGGCCGTTTTCAGCTTTCGCGACTAGAGCCGTAACTTCTCAATGAAATAGCTCCACAATTGGCCTCACAAGGGCTCTGTTACAACTGCGACGAGGCCGTTGTCCATCACATAGGATACACCATCCGAAAACCGAATTGAGTCAACTGCTTTATCATAGCGTTTGGTCACTCAGTGTAACAGCAACCAGAATCCCAGCAATCTTTATCTATTCAGTACTAGGAAGAAGAGCAACCAAGAAAACATGGGGGTGCTGGACTGGAATTTAGGATACAATGGATCATAAACTGACCCACCTTATTTAATTTTATGCCAGGAGAAACAAATTCTAACAACAATTTTATTCCGTTAATATTGAATAAGACGCGAATGATTTAAAAGGTTAATCACGGTACCTGACAAAAAATGAGAAGCACCGATAAGACAAGGACGGATATTAGTGATTAGAGTTTCAGTTCCCCGAGATGTGAAACAGCCACTTGAGTGCATTAGTGTTTAGTGTCGTTACCAGGTCTGGTAGGATTTATAACGGGTGTGTACAGCGTCTGACAATGAGTGATCACTGTGAAGGAGGCGAAGATGCTGCACATACATGTGAGACAGCATTATCAGCATCTGACAGAGTTTGAAAGGAGCCTCAGTGGGTATCTCCATTTGAATGGCTGGTCGAATCATGCAGTATCCATATTTGTGGGGCATTCGAATGAGACAGTAGCCTGATGTTGGGCTGCATGGAAATTCGAGGGCGAATATCCTCATCCTCCGCAAAGCTGTCGGTTGACAATGCCTCACCACTACAACGGAGGATCGCGAAATTGCGCACAGCGGCGTTTAATTTTCCACGAGGCGTTAAAACTTAATCTTCGTTGCTTCCTTTTTATGACATGTGCGTGGAAAACATGTGTTTCAAGACGCCTTGATGATACGTTCAACTTGTCGAAAATTATCTATGCGAGTGAATTCAAAACTGTATATGGCACAAAAACGTTGCAGGAGAACGCATAATTTTTAGAATTGCGATTTATAAAATAAATACTTATAAAATATATATGCAACACAATCTGCTTTAGCAAGCCGTGATGAGTAGACTGCATCATTGGTTTGTGAAATCAAATAACCCCGAATGTAACTTCCGTGTCAATGATCTCCGTGTCCATTTTATGAGACTATCAGAATCTATGTTGTGCGTACACAGAATTGTGTGGTCGATTGATTATCGTCAATTTGACTATGCTGATCACGAATATGACATTTTTCATCAGTTTTGAAACAGTAAAACAACATATTGTCATTTTATCAAAATGTAACAATACAACAACATAACATTGTGATTGAAATAATAAAACAACGTATTCTCATGTAATCGGAATATAACAATGCGTAAAGATCATTCAAGTTAAATTGCAGCAAGCTAAATCGCAGCATTCGGATAAACGCGCCTGATGTGAGCAATCAAATTGTGAAATGGGTTTGATCCAAAGCGTTGCCGCCTTAGAAACTCGGCCAAATAGTTGGACAGCATATTGCGATGAGTACCAAACATGCGCTTGTTTTCCTGTTTTGCTTTCTGCCATACGCTTTCAACATGATTAGTAGTTGCGTGAGTAATTGGATCAACGAAATGCATGGAATGATTAACAGTCAAATGCTGATAACCTAGATTCTGGACTGTGTTATACGCTCCCCACAAATCGGAAACAATAGTGGTCCCAGGCCGCACATATTGCTGCAGAATTGGCAGCAAAGTTGCAGCATCTCTTCGAACTACAGGAACGAGGAAGCTTTCTCTGGTATTAGTGCCGTAACCGCCAAATACCCACTGTTCCTTAACCTTGTGACCTCGATTGTATTTTCGACGGACAAAACAGCTTTCGTCGATCTCAACTGTACGCCCTTGACCGCCTAAAACAATCGGCTCTTGCACGAAATACTCGTGGCAAATGTCTCTGCAGAACTGTTTCCAATCCACAGAGATTTGAAGTTCACGCATCAAAAATTCCTGTTTATCGAGTTCGATGCTCCAGAAGTAAGCCATTTTGATAATGCATTCGATAGACAGATGACTACCCGTAAAAAAAGTGTCTCTGCCAATTGAAACCTTCTTCCTGCAAATGCGTCTTACAGAGCAGGGCCGAATTACGAGCGTCGGCAGATTGCTTGCGTTCTAAGAAAATTTTATTCGCACCGCATGACCATTTTCTGCACTTTTGCAATTATTTCTGGAGTAGTTACACACCTTGGCCGACCACTGCGCGGATCATCATCTAAGCTCTCCCGACCAAATTTAAATTCCTTTGTCCACTTGGCAATAGTTGAATACGAAGAAGCAGAGTCCCCCAGTGTATTCTGGAAATCGGCATAAATGTCCTATGCTTTCATACCTTTCTTTACGAAGTACTTAGTCACTGCTCGAATCTCGATTTTTTTCCATCTTCGCAAATCACTAAGCGGGAACAACAACAGAGCCACGTCACCGCCACAGCTCTCTTCCAAGAGCACTGACGTGGCACGTGTTTATAGGCAACGGCCCAATGGATATCACGTGAACAATTCGTTACTGTAGCGCTGACCTCTCGTGATAATTCCGAAAACTTTTCAAACCACCCTCGTATATCATTCAAGTGAAGACTTCCGCTTCGATAAAATAATAAAAGATAGTTCTGGAAACCATTCAGAGAAATATATGAGAATCATTTACCTCCTTTATCTAGATCGAATCTCAAACTGTATTAGGACATGAACTTCAGTCAACTGAATCTATAGAACAAAGGAGACTAGTTACAACCAAATGTTGTGCTCAAGGTTGTTACATATCATTCGTCATGAATGGTGTGTACAATGCTGCGCAACAAAGTATCGCGTCAAAACTTTAATTTAGGCTTTAAAAGCTCTGCAGAGGCTAATTAAGAAAAGGAAAAAAATCAGGCCTGTATTCTGGAACTGGTGAGAAAATAAATTTTTTTGTACACATGCTATGATGGTAGGGTTTAAAAACATTATCCACGAGTACTTCCAAGGCAACGCTGAAGAGACGAAACACAATGCGTTTACTTGACAGTATCGACCCTCCTTTAAGAGAAACCCGTCTATCCTTTCACTTCTGGAAATGTTGTGAATTCCGCCTCCTACCAAATTGTCAATGTAGCTGGAAATAGGATCACATGTTCCGTAAGAATATATAAGGGACTGAGAAATGCAAACGAAACAGTTGGGGAAAAAGTAAGTAATCGGTTCATTACTTCAAAAGTAATCGCTCCAACTATAAATACATTTATCCCATTGTGGGACGAGACGGCCAGTTCCTCCACGGAAAGTCGTTTGCGGTTGTTTACGAAGCCATGATTGTACCTCTTCGATCGAAGCAAATCGTCGACCACGAATGTCTTTCTTCAGGGCTCCAAAAATATGGAAACCGCGTGGGGAGAGATCGGGGCTGTATGGAGGATGTGTAAGGATTCCCAGCGAAACTTCAGCAGGGTACTCGCAACAACACTGGCAACATTTGGGCGGGCGATATCCTACAGCAGAATGATGCCGTCCGAAACATGCCTGGGCGTTTGGACTCGCATGTTTCGCTTCAAGTTTTGCGAAGTGACCACGTACAGCTGCGTTTTAATATCAATGACTAGCGGGCCATTGCAGTCAGAGAAAAGGGTCGTGATGACCTTACCGGGGTTGGTGTGCCTATTGTTTCTACTGCGATGCAGAATTATCGCTGGAAAGCCCGTACAAGTCCTCCGTACAGTCCAGACCTCTCCCCACGCGATTTCCACATTTCTGGAGCCCCGACGAAAGGCGTTCATGGCCGTCGATTTACTACATATGAAGACGTGCACGCCTGGGCACAATCATGGTTCCTTAGGCGACCGTAAACATTTTTCTATGAAACCGCTGACCGTCTTGTCTCACAAAGGGATAAATGTATTAACAGTTAGGGCGATTATTTTTGAAATAATGAATAGTTTACTTGCTTTTTCATCTGGCTCGTTTCCATTTGACTGCTCGCTGTACATGGTGACGCCGAACTCCACCAACAAAATTTACAAGGTGCTTGAGTGAGAATTTCTTATTATTTTAGTGTAAGGGACCCTTTGACTCCGGTGTCTCGTTACGAAGTGATGCAGTCCAGTTGCTTTCTTATCTCCATTCATCTAAGTACCTGTGTGACTCTGAAAACATTTGCGCACCAGTGCAAATGTCGGCAGTACGCGGTGAATGTCTTGTTTGGAAACAAACTTGTTCCATTCATCCGGGGCACTTTACTGTTCGCCCACAGGTTTGCATTCCTTACAGCTGAGTTCTGGCTCTGGTTGTCCTTCCCGCAGTGTTAGTTGTATACTTGAAAGCACAGAAAATGGCCGTGGCTGAAATTTGAATTGCTCGCTATGTTACGCAGGAGCCAGTCACAGTACGCGGTGTACAGATCTTCCCATAAAAGTAAAGAACACTTGTAATTGCGAGTGTAGCAGGACGAGTAACGTCTTTTTCATGCTTAACGTAAGGACGTGCCCTCTAAGAACACGCAAGAAAACCGGGCTGCGTCATTGGTAGCACTACAGGGCTAGTAACGGAGCGTCATTCCGTGGTGTACAGTCAAAAGCGGCAGGAAGCAACTAATTGTCGGCAGCAGTAGCACTCGTAGGTCAGTGGTAGAGTGGCGGTCCAGTAGGCAACTGCCTGATGACAAGGTTTCGTTCGTATCTGGCTTAGTACAGTTTTTTTAGTTACTGTGTTAATCTGTAGAAATCAAGAAATTAATAGAACGAACAGTTCGCGGCTCTTATTAAGACATTTTCAGCCCTCAAATGGCTATAGCATGTTGCTTCTTTAGCGCTTAATATCCCTTATAGAGGCCTTTAACTTCAGTGACTGTGTGCAATGTGCGAGGAACAGTCTATGAAGTTGGTAATAATTCTCTCATTTTCTGCCAACTCCTCCCATGCCGCCAAGGTGACGTTCCAAAGTCATCTCGGGTTCTTAGTTTGCGGTCATGCCTGTTTCCTTGCATGGTTCGCTTCATCCTGTCCATGCCTTTTCAGTAGGGCTTATGTCTGGTGCAGGAGGCCAATGGAGAAGAGTAATCTCGTTCTGTTCTGCAAGCCACCCCTGTGCCATCATTGACATGTGTCGGAATATATCAGGTTCCACCAGTTATTATTGACATTGTCCTCGGCAAAGCTAATTGGTAGAGGCGATGATCATCACAGAGCTTGCTGGTCCTGCTGGAAACAGATTATCCCTCAGGGTATACATAGTTCTCGCGTTGGTGGGATCATAATGATATTCATAATATGGGTATATTGGGTAGCATCCAGTCAGCCATCTATCCTGTGCAGCATTCCACGTTTACGGGAACACATCCAGCCCGAAACTGCCACAAACATGTGGACACTGGACCATCATTCGCTACGGACAATACCGATTCGTTGGAATACAACAGATTCCGCCATCATTATTGACATTGTCGTCGGCAAAGCTTATTGGTAGAGACGATGATCATCACAGAGCCTCTCCTTGATGGCCTCACGCTGGCTGCGTAGTCTGGACTCTCCAAACTGGCACCGATCCGTATCCACCGATCGGTGAAACGCAGTAGTATATTTCAATTGGACCGCGGTTAAAACAGGATTTTGTAGTGACGTGTTGGCAATTTCATAACCCTGGAAGCCCAAGTTCAGTTCCCAGTATCTCGATACACTTTCCCATCGCCACGCTGTGCGCTCTGGAACGTCATACGGTGCCCCGATCCGTCACCATCAAGTTCTCTCCCTCCACAAGAGCAATGACACGGTCGCTAGTAGCCTGTTGACGATGAGGCGTGGCGCATGAATAACGTGACTCGACTGAAAGCATGTGGTGCAGTTATTTGACCTTGCTCGTGTACTGTCATGGTGCGCTTGCAGAACTAACACACTGCGGCAGACCGTCAGTTTGTTACCGTGTAATATCAATGGAACTCTGTGAATAATTCTCACTCCTATGTGAAACAGAGACAGTAAATTTCAATTTTCGACTCCAGGGATATCATTCTCCAACAGAAGTGACTTTCTTTACAGCCAACATTCCGTCACATCTTCTGTGGAAAATTAGCTGCACATCATCGAAACGTTTTTCATACAATATAATGGAGGGCTTCATAGACAACAAACAGTTGAACCAGAAGAAAATCCTTCTTAAGACGAAAGAAATTCGCTTGCACTCGTACATAACACACTAACGGGTGTCCAACCCGCGGTCCGTGTGTCACATGCTGCCGAAAGCACGTACAAGTGTGGCCCAACAAGTAAGCATGTATCACAGGATCAATGGTAAAAAAAAAATCCATAATATTCATTTATGTAAATTTATGATAAACTGTATTTTTTCATGTTCAAACTCCCGCCACTTGATGTCGTTATCCCATTTGCCCCTCCTCTTTTTTTTATCGGAGGTTATTCTTAGGGTTAAGTATTTAAATATTTTAAGTGTGGCCCCCATGAACCATGGACCTTGCCGTTGGTGGGGAGGCTTGCGTGCCTCAGCGATACAGATGGCCGTACCGTAGGTGCAACCACAACGGAGGGGTATCTGTTGAGAGGCCAGACAAACATGTGGTTCCTGAAGAGGGGCAGCAGCCTTTTCAGTAGTTGCAGGGGCAACAGTCTGGATGATTGACTGATCTGGCCTTGTAACATTAACCAAAACGGCCTTGCTGTGCTGGTACTGCGAACGGCTGAAAGCAAGGGGAAACTACGGCCGTAATTTTTTCCCGAGGACATGCAGCTCTACTGTATGATTAAATGATGATGGCGTCCTCTTGGGTAAAATATTCCGGAGGTAAAATAGTCCCCCATTCGGATCTCCGGGCGGGGACTACTCAGGAGGACGTCGTTATCAGGAGAAAGAAAACTGGCGTTCTACGGATCGGAGCGTGGAATGTCAGATCCCTTAATCGGGCAGGTAGGTTAGAAAATTTAAAAAGGGAAATGGATAGGTTAAAGTTAGATATAGTGGGAATTAGTGAAGTTCGGTGGCAGGAGGAACAAGACTTTTGGTCAGGTGATTACAGGGTTATAAATACAAAATCAAATAGGGGTAATGCAGGAGTAGGTTTAATAATGAATAAAAAAATAGGAGTGCGGGTTAGCTACTACAAACAGCATAGTGAACGCATTATTGTGGCCAAGATAGACACAAAGCCCATGCCTACTACAGTAGTACAAGTTTATATGCCAACTACCTCTGCAGATGATGAAGAAATAGATGAAATGTATGACGAGATAAAAGAAATTATTCAGGTAGTGAAGGGAGACGAAAATTTAATAGTCATGGGTGACTGGAATTCGTCAGTAGGAAAAGGGAGAGAAGGAAACATAGTAGGTGAATATGGATTGGGGGGAAGGAATGAAAGAGGAAGCCGCCTTGTAGAATTTTGCACAGAGCATAACTTAATCGTAGCCAACACTTGGTTCAAGAATCATAAAAGAAGGTTGTATACCTGGAAGAATCCTGGAGATACTAAAAGGTATCAGATAGATTATATAATGGTAAGACAGAGATTTAGGAACCAGGTTTTAAATTGTAAGACATTTCCTGGGGCAGATGTGGATTCTGACCACAATCTATTGGTTATGAACTGCAGATTGAAACTGAAGAAACTGCAAAAAGGTGGCAATTTAAGGAGATGGGACCTGGATAAACTGAAAGAACCAGAGGTTGTAGAGAGTTTCAGGGAGAGCATAAGGGAACAATTGACAGGAATGGGGGAAAGAAATACAGTAGAAGAAGAATGGGTAGCTCTGAGGGATGAAGTAGTGAAGGCAGCAGAGGATCAAGTAGGTAAAAAGACGAGGGCTAATAGAAAACCTTGGGTAACAGAAGAAATATTGAATTTAATTGATGAAAGGAGAAAATATAAAAATGCAGTAAATGAAGCAGGCAAAAAGGAATACAAACGTCTCAAAAATGAGATCGACAGGAAGTGCAAAATGGCTAAGCAGGGATGGCTAGAGGACAAATGTAAGGATGTAGAGGCTTGTCTCACTAGGGGTAAGATAGATACTGCCTACAGGAAAATTAAAGAGACCTTTGGAGAGAAGAGAACCACTTGTATGAATATCAAGAGCTCAGATGGCAACCCAGTTCTAAGCAAAGAAGGGAAGGCAGAAAGGTGGAAGGAGTATATGGAGGGTTTATACAAGGGCGATGTACTTGAGGACAATATTATGGAAATGGAAGAGGATGTAGATGAAGACGAAATGGGAGATAAGATACTGCGTGAAGAGTTTGATAGAGCACTGAAAGACCTGAGTCGAAACAAGGCCCCGGGAGTAGACAATATTCCATTTGAACTACTGATGGCCTCAGGAGAGCCAGTCATGAAAAAACTCTACCATCTGGTGAGCACGATGTATGAGACAGGCGAAATACCCTCAGACTTCAAGAAGAATATAATAATTCCAATCCCAAAGAAAGCAGGTGTTGACAGATGTGAAAATTACCGAACTATCAGTTTAATAAGTCACAGCTGCAAAATACTAACGCGAATTATTTACAGACGAATGGAAAAACTGGTAGAAGCCGACCTCGGGGAAGATCAGTTTGGATTCCGTAGAAATGTTGGAACACGTGAGGCAATACTGACCTTACGACTTATCTTAGAAGAAAGATTAAAAAAAGGCAAACCTACGTTTCTAGCATTTGTAGACTTAGAGAAAGCTTTTGACAATGTTAACTGGAATACTCTCTTTCAAATTCTGAAGGTGGCAGGGGTAAAATACAGGGAGCGAAAGGCTATTTACAGTTTGTACAGAAACCAGATGGCAGTTATAAGAGTCGAGGGGCATGAAAGGGAAGCAGTGGTTGGGAAGGGAGTAAGACAGGGTTGTAGCCTCTCCCCGATGTTATTCAATCTGTATATTGAGCAAGCAGTAAAGGAAACAAAAGAAAAATTCGGAGTAGGTATTAAAATTCATGGAGAAGAAATAAAAACTTTGAGGTTCGCCGATGACATTGTAATTCTGTCAGAGACAGCAAAGGACTTGGAAGAGCAGTTGAACGGAATGGATAGTGTCTTGAAAGGAGGATATACGATGAACATCAACAAAAGCAAAACGAGGATAATGGAATGTAGTCAAATTAAGTCGGGTGATGCTGAGGGAATTAGATTAGGAAATGATACACTTAAAGTAGTAAAGGAGTTTTGCTATTTAGGGAGTAAAATAACCGATGATGGTCGAAGTAGAGAGGATATAAAATGTAGACTGGCAGTGGCAAGGAAAGCGTTTCTCAAGAAGAGGAATTTGTTAACATCGAGTATAGATTTAAGTGTCAGAAAGTCGTTTCTGAAAGTATTTGTATGGAGTGTAGCCATGTATGGAAGTGAAACATGGACGATAACTAGTTTGGACAAGAAGAGAATAGAAGCTTTCGAAATGTGGTGCTACAGAAGAATGCTGAAGATAAGGTGGGTAGATCACGTAACTAATGATGAGGTATTGAATAGGATTGGGGAGAAGAGAAGTTTGTGGCACAACTTGACTAGAAGAAGGGATCGGTTGGTAGGACATGTTTTGAGGCATCAAGGGATCACAAATTTAGCATTGGAGGGCAGTGTGGAGGGGAAAAATCGTAGAGGGAGACCAAGAGATGAATACACTAAGCAGATTCAGAAGGATGTAGGTTGCAGTAGATACTGGGAGATGAAGAAGCTTGCACAGGATAGAGTAGCATGGAGAGCTGTATCAAACCAGTCTCAGGACTGAAGACCACAACAACAACAACAACAAAGTGTGGCCCAAAAAAAATGTCGTTTTCGAATGTGGCCCTGGGAAGCTGAAAGGGTGGGAATTCCAGCTTTACACGTAAAGACTCCGCGTCGTTTATTCAGCCACAATGACAGTTTACGAACTTATATCTATTCAGTTAACATCCGCTACATATATAAATAATACTAGCATATTCTGTTTGCAGAAAATATTTTGGGAACGGATCTTGAATACTGACAAGATGAGTTTCCTGTAATGTTCGAAGTAATATTTTCTCGTCTGCACTATCCCAAGGAAAATAGAAGAATATGGCTTGTTGCATTTCACTGACTTCAGTGTTGTATCGGGGTGCGACTTCCGAGGGCCAATTTTTATGCTGTCAAGTGTACATTTACTGATGAGAACTGGCCGATAAGCACCTCGTGTGTTTGTGTTGGGGGAGGGAGGGGGGTGTCACTTATTGGACGAATGGCATAACCACACTAAGCTGACGTCTTCACGCAAGGAAGGCAACCACTTCACAATACTTCGGGACCTCTGTGCTTTGTGTCGCATGTTTTCGTGGAAGCGCAGTACAGGTTTTTTCGCTGTAGTGAATCTGCTTTCATAGACAGAAAGCTAATTGGCGCTAGCAAAACCGAATAACGCACAGATACATTATGACTCTGTAAGGAGTCGCCACATACCATGGATACCTAATACAGAAAGTACACAGCGAGTTCACCCTGTATTTTGTTCATTGAGCAGCAAAAAGTCGTAAAGCGTTCTCTGAACACGTGTTCTTAGGAATCGACAGAAATCCGCAAGCGAAAATAGAGGCTCCCTTTGACGACTGCGTGCAGCAGCTCGCGTGCCGGCCCGTCCGGAACAGGTTTGTTTCACCGTGAAACGGCTGTAGTCGGCTGTTGCGCTACGCCCGCACGTGGAAAATGTCGCAGCGCCCGGCACGCGCAAACTTTTGTTGAGTAACAGTATTTTAATCTTAAATTTATTCATATTGTATGGAAGCGGTTGGGCCATTATCAATTTATGAAATAATTTTTACGTCTTCGGTCGCTTTTTACTAATATTTGTTGGCACGAATCGTTCCGGCAGCATGTTGGCATCATCAGGTGCGGTACACTTACATATATGTACATTCATCTGAACTGTGGTGAGTATTATTTTTTGGGTGTGCCAGTGAGGTGAAGTGTCGCAATGTAATGATGTACTTTCCAAAGAGCATTTTTTTCAGTGTATACCTCAAGTGAGCTGTGTGTTTACCTAAAACATTTTATTGGTGTCTTCACTTATATTTCTGTTGCGAATTTATTTGTCTCGCACACACAGCACAGTAATAACCACGATACCACCACTTCATACTTTCACATTCAAATGTTTACATTTCAAAGACTCTAAATAGATAAGGTAAACACATTTCAGTAGCCGAGATGGCACAAACGATGAAATTACAAAGTTTTCGATAAGCATATTTTTGTCACGGGACATATTAAATTTGGTATTTCTTGCGTATTCAGTTAAGACGTCTTTTTTTCTTTTTTAATGAATAACCAAGAAACATCAAATAATCGTGCTATTTAATACCAGTAAATCCCTGATTTCTTAGAAAATCGAACTCCTTTGTATCAAACAGATTCAGATATCCGATTACTTTACAAATCAATTAACGTGTTAAGTACTTGGTGTTAAGAGTGTAAACGAGAAGAAGTTTGGAAAAGTTTTGAAATTATGCTTAAAGTTTGCTGGAAGTCGCTAAGTGTTCTCATCACGAAACATACACTGGGAAGGCAAAAGCTATAAGGGGAATCAAATAACGAGACAGACGGGAAAAAGTAAGTAAATCGTTTATTATTTCAAAAGTAATCGCCCTAATTGTTCCACTGAGAACAAGAAGGTCAATGCCTTCACGGAAAAATGTTTGCGGTTGCCTACGGAACCACGATTGTACCAGGGCGTGCAACTCTTCGTCCGAAGCAAATTGACGGCCTCGAATGTCTTTCTTCAGAGCTGCAATAATATGGAAATTGCATGAGAAGAGGTCGGGACTGTATGGAGGGTGTGTCAGGACTTCCCAGCGAAATTTCTGTAGCATAGTCGAAACGATACGCACGCCAGCTCCAGAAAGTCATGATAACCTTTTGCTTTGACTGCAAGAGGCTACTGTTCATTGACTTTCTGGAACATGACGCTATTAACGCACAATAGTACGTGGACACTTTTCAAAAACTGGAGCGCACTGTCTAGTCCGAACGCCCAGGAATACTGACGGACGGCATCGTTCTGTAGCTGGATATCTTAGTGTTTATGACGTCATATCTCCTGAACTATGTGTCGTAGAGATATACAGGGTGTCCGAAAAGTCTTTCCCTGATTACATAAATTGATAACTCAGGATAGAAGTAAGATACAAATATGAAACGGGTGTCTAATTGTTTACAAACTATCAAAGTTTTTTTCACACGTCAGTAAACTTCCACATGAGCACCCTTGGTAGCACGTAGCACATCTAGGCGATATTCAATTTCCGTCTACACATTAGCCAAAATCACTGGAGGGATCGATTCAACGACTGTGGTTATCCGTTGCCGCAGGGTTTCAAGATCTGGTACACGTGTTTGGTAGACCTCGTCCTTGACATAACCCCATGAAAAGAAGTCTAATGGGGTTATGTCAGGAGAGCATGGAGGCCAAACCGTTGGCCCATCACGACCAATCCATCGCCCAGGAAAGGTCATATCGAGATAGGCACGGGCGTCCAAACCCCAATGAGGCGGTGCACCGTCTTACTGAAACAAGACATCTGGGTGATACTGAAGCAGCTGAGGAACAGCATACAGTTGCAACATGTCCAGATACACTGCAGATGTGATGGTAGCCTCAGAGAAGAAGAATGGCCCGATAATTCGATCGTGCAATAGCGCGCACCAAACATTCACCTTTGGAATGGCTCTGGTGCACTCCATGACCTCGCCAGGGGGTTGTGAACCCCAAATGCACACATCATGTCGATTCACTACTCCACTGACAAAAAAGGTCGCTTCGTCGGAAAAGGCAATTCGTCTGAGATAACCATCATCGTCCTCAATACGTGATAGCATTTCGACCGCAAAGTCATATCGACGTGTACTGTCATTGGACAACAAGGCCTGAACGATTTGCACTTTGTATGCACGAAACAATAAACGTTTGTGTAAAATGTCATGGACAGAGCTTTTTGGCATCTGTAATTCACGTGAGGCCCTGCGCATAGATTTCTTCGGAGTTTGCAGAAAAGACTGCCTTACAGATTCCACTCTGTCTGCTGAGGTTCTTGGTCGACCAGACCTCGAAAGGTCAGCAACCGATCCTGTGTTCTTGAACTTCGCATACCAGGCTTTAATGCTCTTGACATCAGGTGGATTCCTTCCAAATTTTGTCTGGAAGTGTCTCTGCACTGTGGTTGGTGATCGTGTCTCATGGTACCACAAGACACACTGTGCCTTCTCCTGATTGGTTAACATGGCTTCTTGGGCACTGCACCCCATCCACTACTTACGTACTGCGAACCTAAAACAGGAAAAAACTTTGATAGTTGTAAACAATTCGACACAAGTTTCATATTTGTATCTTACTTCTAGCCTGAGTTATCAATTTATGTAATCAGGGAAAGTCTTTTCGGACACCCTGTATAATTTTGCAGCTGAATTCAGTGATATAAACAGATGTACTATATAAAGTGTGTTGCGAATGGTGTGAGTGTTAAAGAAGTAATAAATTAAAACTTCATGCCTGAAATTTACTGCGCGCCATTAAAAGCGGAAGTCAGCTTTTCATCGTAGCTTCTTAACTACGCGCCGTACAATGATATAATTTTGCGGGTAGATTCAGTTGTGTGGGTTGATACTATCAGCAAACTGTGTTGCGAATAGAAGCGGTAGTAAATAAGTAGTAGCCGCTCGGGGTTAGCCGAGCGGTCTAGTGGCTGCAGTCATAGACTGTGTGGCTGGACCCGGCGGAGGTTCGAGTCCTCCCTCGGGCATGGGCGTGTGTGTTTGACCTTAGGATAATTTAGGTTAAGTAGTGTGTAAGCTTAGGGACTGATGACCTTAGCAGTTAAGTCCCATAAGATTTCACACACATTTGAACAAATAAGTAGTAAATTAAAACGTCATATCTGATGCTGAAGTTTAATTGCACGAACAGGGGAAAAAGTATTAAGCGGAAAACTTTTGTTCTTTGATCATTTTGTATGGGGTATCGGAGAGAAAAATATTCGTGGAGATTTGAAGTTATGTGCAAAGTTTGTTGGAAGTCACTAAGTAGTCTCATTCTCAAGTACTGGACAAATAAACCCGGGTATTTGCGCACCATGAGTTACACTATCTCAAGGCGATCACACAGTTTCTAACTGTAATAGTCGTCTCGTTGTGTTACACTTTCAAAATAAAGGCATACCTCTTCATGAGTAGATAAGACAGCATTTTAAATTTTTAAGTTCGGTCGATAAATATGCGAAATGTTAAAAATTAAATTCTTATTGTCCCTAGAAGCCGTTAAACCGGCAATTTGCAACTGGTATCAGGTTCTTGGTTCCGGGATATTCGGTCAGTGACATATATCTACCATGGCATAAATATGCTTATTTTAAAAATATTGTAGTTTGATTGTTTGTACTATCTTAGCAATTGAAATAAGTTTTTCTTAGCAATTGAGAGTCTTTGGAATGCAAATATCTAAATGTGCAAGTGTTTAATGTTGGCGATGTGGTTTTTACCGTGCTCTGTATGTCAGACGAATAAATATCCAGCAAAAATGTAAGTAAAGACACCAATAAAATGATTCAAACATAAGATATACACTGAAACAAATGAATCTTTCTCTATATGGTCAAATTTCGGCACATAACCTCACTGGTACAACTATCAAATAATCCTCGTCACACTGCAAATTAAAGTATGTGTGAATGCAACGCAACTGATGACGGCATCCTGCTGCTGAAACTCTATTCGCTAACAAATATTAGTAAAAAGTGACCAAAGCATTGGAAGTTATTTCATAAACAATATTTGTAATAATATATTTATGCATCTAGATGTAGATCGATGGCTCAGCGGCTGAGTGGTAAATTACCAGCTTATGAAACCAAAGGTCTCGGATTCGATCTCTGGTCAGTTCTAGAATGTGTTGTCTACCACTTATTATTTCTTTCACCTCTCTAAATGTTTGTTGATTTGGAAAATGAGGAATTGCACCGTTTTTCGGAATTCAGGTTAAGCTGCAGGCCTACCTATTACCAACTTCGGATTGGCTTTACTTAGTAGCTTTAATGTATTATCGTCGTTTCGTTTATTTATGACATATTATAGTCCAATTAAAATTACTTGATGGTTGACACTTCATACGCTGGAGCTGGTTTCCTCCAATCAGAGCGCTCAACGTCAGGACCGAACCGTTCGCTGCTGCCAAACTGCGACAACAGTTGGTCAGTGCACTTCCAACTCCTTGTCCAAATCTTTCTAGATGTGTTTGGACCCCGAGTCATGGGTCTGGCACGTGATAACCACACCAAAAAGAACGCACACATAGAATGTTGCTAATGAAATACACACGTTTCTTACACAGCGCTAACCAAACACAAGTGGCTACTTCCGCACAAGGCTCGATTCAGCGTCAGATACACATTTCGCAAAATTGCAGATATTTGTTTACGTTAGATAAGCTCCGCGCGACATTGCGTGCAGCCGAATTTTTGAAGGCTGCGACTGGAGCTTCACAAACATAAATACAACCGCTCCACCCAGTCCTACGGCGTAGAGCAACGGTTACTGTAGTTAGCGTATTAACCTCATGTGTAGAAGGACTTACTTTCGAATCTCATCAATCTTAGCGAATTTTTTATTTCTAAATCTAATCAAAGGAAATTAATTATTACTTTTATTCAATTAATTGTTTTAAATGTAATTTTGTGTTTCCAGTTCTCTTCCTCGTCATTTTCATCATCGTATTGACTTTATTTGCTCTTATTTTTCTTCCTGTTATTCTTTCTTTTCTTTGGAATTTGCTGTGTCGTCTACAAACTGCAACCAAGTCTAACCAGGAATGCTCATCGGTTGGTAACTTGGCAGCTCGGCTAGCTAGCGTGAGGCTAGTTTCAGATAGCCAATGATTCCGAGAAATTGCAGTCTGCGCTGAAAATGATTTTTTTCTGTCTAGAGTTTGGTCGTAGAGGTTAGCTTTAATCAAGTGAACAGAGCGATAGTGATTTTAGTTCTGGCCCAGATTGTTGACCATGTTGACGTCACGACATCGGCAACTATGACTGAAATGGGCAGGTGACTGTCGGTACTGGACGTTGCCGCAATTGCAGAGCGTTGCATGGTCTGATGAATCCTGATATCTTCTTCATCCTGCCGATGGGAGGGCTCGAACCCCTCGTCTTCCAGAGGAACGGCGCCCATTCTGGCAGCGTCAGAAATATAATTTGTATAAATAAATTTTTCAAAGATATTGTGTGCAGTTCAACGTGTTTTAGGTAACAAGACAACAGGTTTATTAAATGCAGCATTAAATGAATAAAAAATAATATCCGACCCGTCAGAAGTACGTACGTTCTGAAATACACTGCTGACAAATATACAGTTGATAAGCAAAGAAACAATAGACCTGTAGCGACTGACATAAACAACACGGCCTATAGGTGACGAAAAATTTATCTTCGAAGACGATTTCATCCCTAACTCCACTGTTATTAGACATTGGTTCAAATGGCTCTGAGCACTATGGGACTTAACATCTTAGGTCATCAGTCCCCTAGAACTTAGAACTACTTAAACCTAACTAACCTACGGACATCACACACATCCATGCCCGAGGCAGGATTCGATCCTGCGACCGTAATGGTAGCGCGGTTCCAACCTGAAGCGCCTAGAACCGCTCGGCCCATTCGGCCGGCTATTAGACATTGCCACATACAAATGGTAACCTGGAATAGTCTCAAGAGTGTCTTTCCCTTCTTAATCTGAGCTGCCACAAAATTCAAATTTTACATTACTACTATTATAGCGCAGCAATACTGCTTGCGGTAGAGGATACGACAACCTGTCTGTCACATGAAAAAAAGTACACGAAGTATACACTTCATCATCCTTTGCGAATGACGACTGACGAATCTGCGTTCAGCACTAAAATTAAGTCGTTAGAAAATATATTCACAAACTCTATCAAATCTACACCCTAATTCGTATTCAGTAACTCGTCACATTTCTCCTCCTAATAATCAGACATTCGTACTGCACGTAAAATACTGTACGTTTATGTTATTCCCGTAGTCTCTCTAACTTCCACATGCGAATCTCTGATATACGGGGTGGATAAAAACAACCTGTTGATAAGGTCACAGCAGGGGAGGGGACATGGAATCGAGAAAAATTTCCAAGTAAACGCATGCCGGAAATTCACAGTAGTGGAGCTACGACAGCCAGCCACCGATGAGCGGCCGGATGTTTTTCCGATAATCGAACCTGTTTGAGTGTATCCAGTAGTGCGGTTTGTGATGCGACAAAGAAAGTGCGTTCGAAATTACTTTCTGTTTCCCTTCTTACCATCGTCATAGTTCACACTTACTGATATGCTGTACTTCTTACAATAAAAGTTCGTTCATGCTCTCTGTTCAGTAGCAAAAATTAAAACGTGGCGCACCGTCGAACATGGATGAAACAGCAGCGATACACTCTACTCATGTATTCAAACAACACGGTAGTCACAGAGAATATCGAGTTTCTGCTGTTACCATGGCCAAAATCTTCATTACTAAGAGCAGTTTTCTGTTATTCTGTTTTCCTAGGAGCATTTTTTGTCACCACGGGACGCTAACAACAGCACCTGATCTAGTGCTTAACGTGTCCTAGAACGTTTTGTAATATGTTTGTTTTTGTTTTAGTACCTAGTTTATCTTCTTCTCCTTATTTCGTATAAGCCAATTAAGCACCACGACATTCAACTATTGCGTTTGGAGTGGGCTTTGATGTTTGTCCAGTAGTTACGCATCCTCTGGCTGTGTTGTTCCTGCCGGCCGCGGTGGTCTCGCGGTTCTAGGCGCTCAGTCCGGAACCGCACGACTGCTACGGTCGCAGGTTCGTATCCTGCCTCGGGCATGGATGTGTGTGATGTCCTTAGGTTAGTTAGGTTTAAGTAGTTCTAAGTTCTAGGGGACTGATGACCACAGATGTTAAGTCCCATAGTGCTCAGAGCCATTTGATTTTTTTGTGTTGTTCCTTCCTCTCCTGTCTGCAGAGGGCATCAGTCTTCTTTCTTGTTAGACACTGGACTCGCATTCGGGAGGACGACGGTTCAATCTCGCGTCCGGCCATCCTGATTTAGGTTTTCCGTGATTTCCCTAAATCGCTCCAGGTAAATGCCGGGATGGTTCCTTTCAAAGGGCACGGCCGACTTCCTTCCCCGTCCTTCCCTATTCCGATGAGACCGATGACCTCGCTGTCTGGTCTCCTTCCCCAAAACAACCAACCAACCATCTTCTTTCTTGGTAATCTATCCTGGAACCTCTTTTGTCTAAGTTTCTTCCTGAGTATTGTCTGATCCTTCGAGTTTCGTTCTGTATTTGGCAGTTCCTGAAGATCTTTCTCCACTTCCATCAACCATGGTGACTTGGTCTTCCTCTTTTGCCAGTAACAGACAAGCTGGTTGGGTTGGTCACTCTGTCACGACGCATCCCGTAAACGTGTCCATAAAATGCTAGACGTCTTTTCCTAGCTACATTTATCATCATATTTTTGCGTAATAGTACGCCAATTTTTAAGTCCCACGCCGTCACTTGGTAATGATGATTTTCAGCAACCTATGTTTTGTGTCGCCTACATAATCTTAGTTGAAGATATCGTCCTGGATCGTTACCACTTCTACAGTCGGCGTCCCCATGTGTATTTCGTTGGTTTCTGAGCTGCCAAGATGTTTTCTATGTCACCGTGGCAACGGTGTCCCTTTGAGTACACACTTCTCTGATTTCACTGCTGCCATCTTGGCCTCTGCGTTGCCTTGACAACGGCGTAATTTTCGAATACACAGTACAGGCACATTTTAGCAACTAGACGACGGCATGTATATATTTTAAGGGCTGTATGTTTTAGTGTAATTTACATCCTAACTGTATTTGCACGTGGTATCTGCACGTATATGTGATTACTTTTCTCTGGTTTATTTGTTTATCGGCAAAATATAGATAAAGCCGATGTTTCTGTCATTCATACATCTACATCACTAGTTGACATTGCTTCCTCGCTCGTTCTGTGAGTTCGTCTATATTTAACTTATAAAGCCTACTCGTCTGTGAATTTGTAATGGTTTAACGTCTAATATATTCGTACCTAACCTATGAGAACTTCGCTGGTAAATTTCATATAAAGTCGACATTTCACTTTTTGTGAAGAGTTTGCCATTTGCTGGTGTTGACGTAATCCATATTCGTCCCGGAAACTGCACGCTACTTAACCCGCGGCTCTTCGGTCATCAGTCACAGTTTCGATCGTGTTAGCACGAGAACAGCCGAGGAGCTGCCAGTACAAGCCATAGGGGAAATTTTTGGATTTTCTTGTAACGCCATACTCTCTGTAATTCCGCTATTCGTACCCTCATAGGGTTCACATTCTGAAGATGATTTTAACTTAAAATCTAAACCGGTTACAATAAATAAATATCTTTGCGATCTAGGCTGTTATCTTAATCAAAGAGGACACTATTTGTCCGCGACTTATGCAATGGAATGCCAATGTACCAGAGTATCAGCACAAACATCGAAATACTGGTACAGCGTCGTTAAGAGAGGCCAACGAAATACGTACCAGGGACAGTCTCATCAACCGGGACTGCGGCTATAGTCTCAGCGAGGCTTGGGAACCAGCGCTGGGTCTAATTAAGAATACACTCAGCCAACGCAACGAGCTGGCGGCCAGAGCGGACGGAGCGCCTGGCCACAGACGGCGACGCAATCGCCTCTTCAGCCCCCAACGCGCTGCCCCAGGGGCAAGGGGAGGTGACAAAAGTCATGGGACAGCCATATGCGCATGTAGAGATGGCGGTAGTATCGCATACACAAGGTATAAAAGGGCAGTACACTGGCGGAACTGTCATCTGTACTCAAACTATTCGTGTGAAAAGATTTCCGACGTGATTATGGCCGCACGACGGGAATTAACCGACTTGAACGTGGAATGGTAGTTGGAGCTAGATGCATAGTACATTCATTTTCGTGAGTCGGTAGCTAATTCAATTTTCCGAGGTCCACAGTGTCAAGAGCCTGTTGAGAAAACCAAATTTCAGGCATTACCTTTCGCCTCGGACAACACAGTGGCCGATGGCCTCCGCTTAACGCACGAGAGCAGCGGCGTTTGCGTAGAGTTATCAATGTTAACAGACAAGCAGCACTATGTGAAATAACCACAGAAGTCAGTATAGGCCGTATCACGAACGTGTCCGTTAGAACAGTGCAGCGAAATTTGGCGTTTCGAGTGCCTTTGCTATCAGTAAGACATCGCTTACAGCGCTTCTGCTGTGTTGGTGACTACATCGGTTGTAGCCTAGACGAACGGGAAACGCTGGCCTGATCGGATGATTGCCGATACCAGTTGGTAAGAGCTGATGGTAGGGTTCGAGTGAGGTGCAGACCGCGCGATGCCATGACCCGGCTTGACAACAAGGCATGTGCAGGCTGGTAGTGGTTCCATGAAGGTGTGGGCTGTGTTTGCATGGAATGCACTGCGTCCTCCTGTCCAATTGAACCGACCATGAGACCATTTGCAGCCATTCATGCGCTTTATGTCCCCAAACAACGATGGAATTTTATAGATGAGATTGCACGATGTCACTGGGCCACAACTGTTCGCTTATTGGTTTGAAGAACATTCTGAACAGTTTGGCCACCCAGATCGCCCGACGTGAATCTCATCGTATATTTGTGGGACTTAATGGAGAGATCAGTTCGTGCACCGGCAAGGCTTTTGCATTTATGTCCTGAAATGGAACAGTTTCAGCCGTCCTTTCGATTTTATTTATTCTATAGCTACCAGTGTCGGTGATTCAGTTCATCTTCACGTCTTAACAAGCTTTGAAGTAGTTAACTCCAATTGTATACACAATTTAGTGGCCAACACCTATTAACTGATTTCCGTAGACTACTGTCACAACAATGTTATGTCTGCAACCATCAACTACCAGTTCAACTGGTAGCTATATAATAGAATACAAAGGAGCACAGGCTGAGCTCGTCTGTTGACAGAGAGACCGCCGACAGTTGAAGAGGGTCGTAATGTGTAACAGGCAGGCATCTATCCGGACCATCACACAGGAATTCTAAACTGCGTCAGGATCCACTGCAAGTACTATGACAGTTAGGCGGGAGCTGAGAAAACTTGGATTTCATGGTCGAGCGGCTGCTCATAAGCCACACATCACACCGGTAAATGCCAATCGTCGCCTCGCTTGGTGTAAGGAGCGTAAACACTGGACGATTGAACAGTGGAAAAACGTTCTTTGGAGTGACGAATCACGGTACAAAATGTGGCGATCCGATGGCAGAATGTGGGTATGGCGAACGCCCGGTGAATGTCATCTGCCAGTGTGTACAACACTAACAGTAAAATTCGGAGGCGGTGGTTTTATGGTGTGGTCGTGTTTTTCTTGGAGGGGGCTTGCACCTCTTGTTGTTTTGCGTGGCATTATCACAGCACAGGCCTACATTGATGTTTCAAGCACCTTCTTGGTTCCCACTGTTGAAGAGCAATTCGGGGATGGCGATTGCATCTTTCAACACGATCGAGCACCTGTTCATAATGCACGGCCTATGGCGGAGTGATTACACTACAATAACATCCCTGTAATAGACTGGCCTGCACAGAGTCCTGACCTGAAAACTATAGAACACCTTTGGGATGTTTTGGAACGCCGACTTCGTGCCAGACCTCACCGACCGACATCGATACCTCTCATCAGTGCAGCACTCCGTGAAGAATGGGCTGCCATTTTCCAAGAAATCTTCCAGCACCTGACTGAACGTATGCCTGCGAGAGTGGAAGCTGTCATCAAGGCTAAGGGTGGCCAACACCACATTGAATTCCAGCATTACCCATGGAGAGCGCCACGAACTTTTAAGTCATTTTCAACAAGGTGTCAGGATACTTTTGATCACATAGTGTACGTAAGGTATTCACGAGGAACAATCACATCTGCAAACCGTCTAATACAACATGGGAAGCACAGTCCAGAGTCCTCCACACATCCGTTCTGTTTCTTCGTTCTAGTGTACACCGCTGCAGACTGAAGGAACTCTGCACATGCTGATTGATTTAATGTGACTCTTTATGAGACAGGCCGAATAGTCACAGGATGCTTAAGGCCAACTAAAGGCAACAGATCTTTCTGGTTATAGGAGTAGCGCCTCCAAAGATAACAAGACAGGTAGCAGCAGAGACTGAAAGGAATAAGCAAGTAACAGGCGCAAGGCATCAGTTGTTTGGAACACGAGCTTATTCATCACGATTGAAATCCGGAAAAAGCTACCTCCTTGCAACAGAATCAATTCCATCTTCAGCAGAAGCTCGCCGGACTGATTTGTGGACAACGAAGTCCGCCGGAGGAAAGGAGAAGATACAGTCAGACTGCCATCTCCAGTACGTGACTTGGAAGACCGTCAATAAATATTGAGAACAGGAGCAAGGAGAGAAGCTACAAAATTAAGTTGAGAAAATGAGGCATCTGTGATTATGAACTTCGTAAATGTGGAGGAAGGCAGTACTCTGAACACTTGTTGATAATACGACCGAACCCTGTGACGTGGAAGTCTTCTTTGCACCGAATGACCATGCCGTTCTCACTGCTAAACAGTCGACTCTCAAAGCGTATAATTCTCTCAATAACTGACATTAGATTGCCGTTTTAGGATTATATTGCGTTTCAGTTTTGGGAAATCGCATCTGTATCAAGAAAATGCATTATTCGCAAAGTGTGATAGTACGAATTACTTTGTTTATGTAAGTAATGATTGTGTCAGGTAGAAGAAGAAGAAGTTACGTCTGAACTCCCTCGAAATCGATAGCATTAAGGTACTTGATTGTGAATACGTTATTAAAAATCTACTTTTTTTATCTCAACACAGTGCTTACAATTGAACTGGACACCCAGCAAGTTATTTAAAAACCAACTTAGAGATTTCTCAGTGTGCGTCCACACCCATGTTTTCGTTGCTTTCACACGTCAAATGTTGTCATTAGACTCCCGTTCCAGATAGGTATACTATAGGTCTGTTTCTGGATTTGGTAGCCACGTTAGAAGATACGCTTTCCGATGGTCATACATTTTCCTTGTAAATATTTAATTGTCGAGCGTTGTTTCGGTTATAAATATGTATGTAGATTGAGTTCTTGCTATTTTGTCATTCTCGAAAGTTATTAGGCCTTGAAAAAAGTATTTTGGTACTGGTGTAAAGTTCTAGAGTTGCTAGGAATATATTCTGGGTTCAGTCTGAGGCAATCACTGGTGGCAGTTGACTCCATGAGAGTGGCTAAAAGTGATAAGTGGGTTCTTGAGTCAACTAATGAGGCCAGAATAATAAGGGCAAAAAAGGAAAGAAAGGGAAAGATGAGGAGTATATGTACGAAGATGATTATGCAGCTGGGATGTATTAGTAGAAACAGAGGAGTTCCATAGAACAAATATAACTTTCAATTGAGTTTCCTGAGAATTAAATATTCTAACATGTTTATTTTATGGACAAAAGTCTGTTTGAGCTAAGAGTCTGAAATTTTTAAGACGTTTCGCGATACCATTTGGAGTGAAGTAGACTACAGACACTAACGTACTACCAACTGAAAGAAAGATACATACTGATTAAATAGACAAAAGCAACCTTAATTTTGATTATGAGATGTAAATACTTATAGAATAAAAACGTCTGACTGAAATGACGTGATTATAGTCTAGTTTTTAGACAGACGTATTGTTAATGTGTACGAAAAGTTTCCGGCTTCTAAGTAAGATAGTCAGTGCACAGATCCCAAGTATTGACCGGAAAATAGAACATGTAATAACTGATTATCAAAAAACTTGTAATAAAGTCAATATGAAAACTAATGTTATTAACTGTGTATCAAAATGTGCCGCAAGAAGCACTCCTATTGTCCTATAGTTTTCATTGTACTAAGAGTTCACGTCTTTTAGTTAGGGACACGTATTTTTCCAGGCGTTCACAGGCAGTTACCTTAAAGATGAGGCCCAAACTGAGCCGGCTGTAGTGACCGAGCGGTTCTAGGCGCCTCAGTCTGGAACCGCGCGACCGCTGCGGCCGCAGGTTCGAATCCTGCTTCGGGCATGGATGTGTGTGATGTCCTTAGGTTAGTTAGGTTTAAGTATTTCTGCGATCTAGGGGACTGATGACCTCAGATGTTAAGTCCCATAGTGCTCAGAGCCATTTGAACCATTTAAGGCCCAAACTGATCTGAATAGCTTTGGTGGAATAGATCAGCAATGGTGTTGTTGAATACATCGTAGGTACAGTGTGCTGTAGTGATTTTGAATAACCTCAAGTAAACCAAATCCGAATGACGAGACAGAGATATGAACCCAACACCTTGAAACTACGAGTCCAGGGATTGAGCAATGCACTGACTCTGTTCCTGATATCATAGTCACCTTGCTATGGAATTTGTCAAAGGTCCTTTATTGATGTAAAAAATTAGAAACTCTTACTTCCATTTCTTGAACTTCGCTACAGGTTTCTGTTGCACTTTAAGGAGTCCCTGTATCAAACTTCGATCCTCTGTAGGTTTATGCTGCAGATGTTTTTTAATTTTGCCAGACTTTTTTTGTCGTTGTAACATTCCTATATGCAGTGGTAACGTCTGTGAACAACTCCGCTCAGCTGCCGAAGTCGTACAATAGATTCTTGAATGAATATTGTAAACGCTGACTTTCCTACAACACTGATTTGGTGTAGACCGGCAGTTACTTTTACACCTGTAGATTTCGTTAGGCAAACTGCAATCGCTTGCGACGCAGAAAGCGCGAACGCTGATCCGGGGTTCGGAACCGGGAAGAGAAAAGGGAGGCGGAGAGGGAAGGAGAGTCAAAGTTAGTTACTACGTCCCCGTCATCTACACTTTTAACTAGCCACAGATGCCTAAAAATTCAATAATAAGAACAACAAAATATATAAAATGTTTTAATGAAATAACAACAATGGCCGGCCGGAGTGGCCGAGCGGTTCTAGGCGCTTCAGTCTGGAACCGCGCGACCGCTACGGTCGCAGGTTCGAATCCTGCCTCGGGCATGGATGTGTGTGATGTCCTTAGGTTAGTTAGGTTTAAGTAGTTCTAAGTTCTAGGGGACTGATGACTTCAGCTGTTAAGTCCCATAGTGCTCAGAGCCATTTGGACCATTTTTTGAACAACAATGAACTTTTAAATTACAATAAAATATATCAAATGTGTTAGGGTAACAATAATAATTTACGTACATCGGTTCTTAGTACACCGGTTTAGCAAAATGTCGAAGAAATTGGAAGCCAGAGAAATATGCTATTTAAAAGTATACGTCCGAAAATTTGAGAGGCACAAGTATGATGCAATTAATTTAAGAACTATTGGTTTGGTGCATTAAGTTCGTAGCGTTTTTCCATAAGTTTAACAGACACAACAGATACAGATAACATAGGCTTTAGTCATAAATAATACATTCTCCTTCAATGTTTCAACAGCAACTGTAGAAATCACCTGGTTTTGAGGCGAAGAACTCGTCGACAAATTTTCGGAGTGCATTTCCGTCCGGAAAGAAAGTTCAATAAAGGTTGTTCGACAGAGAAAGGAAAAGGTGAAAACATGAGAGCGCAAGATCAGGTGAATAAGATGGTTGCGGAATGGGTTCCCAACACAAATCGTGTATAGTGTCTTTTGTCAGTCTAGCAGAATGTGAGCTGGTTTTATCGTGGAGTAGCAACAGTCTTCCTGGTCGTTGCTGGATTGTGTCTGCAAGACGTCTCATTTATTGAAAATAAGTGTCAGTAGTGATGTCTACCTATTGTGAATGCGATTTGTAGAACACCACAGCCAGATGCATAACGTTATCTTTTGTGGATAGCAGTGATGCACATATGGTCACCCGCTGATTTTTGTGATTTTGGCTTAGAGTATGCAGTATCCATACACCCGATTTTTGAAACTTCCCCATTGCATGCAGATGTCGCGCGAAGGTGGAATGATCACAGTTAATCACATCTGTCACTTCTCGAGCACAGTAACGTCGATCGTAGAGTATTAATGCGTTTGAACGATCTTCATCAAACCCCGAAGGTCTTCCTGAACGTGGAGACTCACTAATGTCAAAACAATAATCCTTAAATGGAGAAAAACCATTTTCTTGTTGTGGTGTACCCAATGGTATTATCCCCATGCAGTGCGAAAATGTTACTGGCTGCCTCCGTTACTGTCACCCCTCTATTGGACTACAACAGAATATGTCGGAAATTATATGAGAGCTGTGATTCCCTCCCTTTTCTTTTCTTTCTTCCCTTCTCTACCTTAAATTTACATATTATGTCGGAAATGTTAAAATTTCTTCCCTTGGCACTACATTTTCTAACGTCCACAGCTCCACTCGCTATCTCCAAATGACAATATGTAAACTCGAGTAGCAACAGTGAACTGCAAATAAAAAATGACAGTCGACACTTAAACCCATAGCAACCGGAATACCAACATGCAAAACAAAAACACTACGAACGTACGCATAAACCTGATATAATACAATAACGAAAAACTGCCACAAGTTTGATAAGATTATAATTTAAGCAATATAAAATCGAAGTGTGCACTCACCATTACTAGCATTTCACTCAGCACTACGACTCTGAATGCAGGTCTGTGAACTATGGCTATGTGAACTTGCATATAAGGGGAATGCTGCTTCTTTCAGTCGCTTCCGTTGGGAAACGTCGTGTTTCTGTTACTTTTATTTCTTAGTGGAAGGTCTCTGTATTTCTGTCTCCCATACTCAGCTTCCTGTGGTTGCCGGTCACTACGACTGGACTGAAGAACCGTAGCGGATCTGTTGTTCACAGCAGGTACAGTCACCTTGAGAATTTGAGGCTTTCGCCTGTCTGGAGTGTTACGAGTCATACCAAAAGCCGATTGACATGGAGATAACCGATGCAAGCAACAACACTGAGGTGATAAAGGCCGTGGGGTACTTCCTTATATCGTGCCGGACCTCGTTGTAAGCCTCCTGCAGAAATTCTGAGCCATGCTCCCTCCATAGATGTCCATAACTGAGAAAGTGTTTCCGGTGCAGGATTGTGTGCACGAACCGGCCTTCGATTATGTCCCATAAATGTTCGTTGGGATTTATGTTGTCTGATCTGGGAGGCCAAATCATTCCCTCGGCTTGTTCAGAATATTCTTCAAACGAATCAAAAGCAATTGCGGACCGGTGACAAGGCATCGTTGTTTCGCGACATGAAATTCATGAACATCTGCAGATGGTCTCGAAGTAGCCGAACATAACCATTTCCAGTCAATGATCGGTTCAGTTGGGTCACAGGACCCAGTCCGTTCCATGCAAAGACTGTCCACACCGTTATGGAGCTACTACCAGCTTCCATATTGCATTGTTGACAACTTGGATCCATGGTTTCGTGGGGTCTGCGCCATACTCGAACCTTATTATCGGGTCCTACCAACTGAAATCGGGACTCGTCTGATCAGGCCACGGTATTACGGTCGTCTAGGATCCAACCGAAATGGTCACGAACTCAGCAGAGGCGCTGAAGGCGATGTGGTGCTTTTAGCAAAGACACTCCCGTCGGTCGTCTGTTGCCATAGCCCATTAATCCAAAATTTCACCGCATTATCCTAACTGGTAAGTTCGTCGTACGTCCCATATTGATTTCTTCGGTTACTTCAGGCAGTTTTGTTTGTCTGTTAGCAAAGACAACCCTACGCAAACGCCGCTGCTCTCGGTCGTTAAGTGAAGGCCGTCGACTACTGCGTCGTCCGTGGTGACAGGTAATCCCTGAAATTCGGTATTCTCGGCACGCTTTTGATAATGTGGGCCTCGGAATATTGAATCCCCGAACGATTTTCGAAACTGAATGTTCCATGCGTCTACCTCCAGCTACCAGAACGCGTTCAGTCTGTTAATGCCCGTCGGCCATAATAACGTCGGAAACCTTTTCAACGAATCCCCTGAGTACAAATGACAGCTCCGCCAATGCACTGCCCTTTTATACCTAGTGTACGCGCCAGTGCTGCCATCTGTATATGTGCATATTGCTATCCCACTGCTTTTGTCACCACGGTGTAAAAGAAGCCTGTGTTAAATGAAGCCGATAAGTTCCAGAACTCCTCGCCATTTTCGTGAAGTTCAGTTTTTATACTTGTTGATTCTCCGAAGGTTGGCTGTGTCATTTGGAAAATGATACGTGAAAAAATATAAACGCTACCCTTAATTTGCGAGGGGAGAGGGGGGGGGGTGTCGTGGCCCCGTGAATGCCCGTCTCCCCTTTTCGCCGCGATGAATCCGCGCCTGGGAAGACGGCCCCCTACGGCTGGCGTGTACCGGCACGCCTCGCGTAGCAGAAGTGCCACGCACGGCCAACAGCCTCAGCGGCGGAGGCGCGCGCTGCATCGCAGACGGACTTGGCACCGCCCCCTGCTCCAGGGATCGTTGCTCGGGGCGACCGCCGCTGCACACTCCCACGCGGTCGGGAGGAGCAGGCTTCGTATCCCCGAGTGTCCCGTCTTAACCGATTCGCTCACTGGATGGTTCCCGTAAATATGTTGTCGTCGACACGTTCACCGCAGAAACAGAGGTCATGTAGTGTGGTGACGTGATAACTCGACAGCCGTGATTTGTACTATAAGACTTATGCCGCTAATGCTTGTCGTACAAGCATAAGAGAAAATCATCGATAAGCAATTCTAGGCCAGTTCAGAACGATAGAAACAGTCTTTCCATTGACTGTAGCGAACGCTGATCATCATTACGTCGAAGTGACGTTAAGCTCCGATAAATTGTAGTGATTACCAAGAACACGAAGAAATAAATTGGCTGTATTCGACCAAAACTTCATTTGTATGCCGCCGGACTCATCTACATCTACATTTACACAACTACTTTGCAATTCACATTTAGTGCCTGGCAGAAGGTTATTCGAATCAGCTTCACACTATTTCTTTACCATTCCCCTCTCTAACAACGCGTGGTAAAAATGAATACTTAAATCTTTCTGTACGACCTCTGATTTCTCGTATTTTATTCTCATGATCATTTTTCCCTATGTAGTTTGGCGCCAATAAAATATTTTGACACCGAGAGGGAGAAGTTGGTGATTGAGGTTTCATGAAAAGATCTCGTCGCAAGTAAAAACGCCTTTGTTGTAATCATCAGCATCCCAACTCCATAAAGAACGAGCTGCACTTCTTTGAACTTTTTCGATGTCCTCCGTGAATCCCATCTGGTAAGGATCCCATTCAGCACAGAAATACTGTAGCAGAGGACGGACAAACGTTGTGTAGGCAATCTCTTTAGTAGAGCTGTTGCATCTTCTAACTTTTCTGCCAATAGAACGCTGTCTTTGGTCTGCCTTCCCGACAACATTATCTATGTGATCGTTAAAACTTAAGGTGTTCGTAATTGTAATTCCTAGGTATTCAGTCGAATTGATAGACCTTAAATTTGTGTGATTTATCTTGTAATCGAAATTTAACGGATTTCTTTTCGTACTCATGTGGATGACCTCACACTTTTCCTAGTTGAGGCACAGTTGCCATTTTTCGCACTATTTAGATACGGTGTCTAGTTCATTTTGCAGTTGGGTTTGATCTTCTGATGACTTTCCTAGATGGTAAATGATAGCACGTCTGCTAACAATCTAAGAGAGCTGGTTACATTATTTCCTAAATCGTTTATGTAAGTTAGGAACAGCAGAGGGCCTATAACACTTCCTTGGGGAACGCTGGATAGCGTTTCTGTTTTACTCGATAATTTCCCATCGATTAGTATGTACTTAGAAGAAATGTCGGATCCAGTCGCACAATTGAGACAATACTCCATTTCATTATAAGTCTCTTGTTGAGGAACGATGTCAATAGCGTTCTGTAAATCTAGAATTGTAGAATCAGTCTGTGATCTCCTGTTAACAGCACTCATTAAAGAGTTGGTCGTGTTTCACAAGAAGATATTCTCTTAGTTCATGCTGACTGTGTGTCAAGAGACTGTTACCTTCGAAGTAATGTATAATGTTCGAACACAGTGTATGTTCGAAAATCCTACTGCAAATCGACGTTAGTGATGTGGGTCTGTAATTCAGATGATTACTCATATTTACTTTCTTGGGTATTGATGTGATCTGTGTAACTTTCCAGTCTTTTGGTGCGCATCTTTCCTCAAGCGAGAAGATGTATGTGATTGCCAAGTATGAGGCTATTGTATCAGCATACTCTGAAAGGAATCTTATTGGTATGCTATCTGGACCGGAAGACATGCCCTTATTAAGTGTTTTAAGCTGTTTCGCTACGCCGAGGATATCTACTTCGAAGTTACTCATGTTGGGAGTTGTTCTCGATTCGAATACTGGAATTTTTACTTCGTCTTCGTCGGTGGAGAAATTTCGGAAGACTGTGTTTCATAGCCCCCATTTAGTGGCTCTCTCATCGGTTATATTACCTTTGGTTTGCGCAGTGGAGTTATCAATTGTGTCTTGTTCTGTGCAGGCCAGTCTGTTTCAGGAATTCAGAGATCATTGCCTCACAGATGATAAAAAATGCTTCAAATGGCTCTGAGCACTATGGGACTTAACATCGGAGGTCATCAGTCCCCTAGACTTTGAACTATTTAAACCTAACTAACCTAAAGACATCACACACATCCATGTCCGAGGCAGGATTCGAATCTGCGACCGTAGCAGCATCGCGGTTCCGGACTGAAGCGCCTAGAACCGCTCGGTCACAACGGCCGGCTCACAGATGATACTTTGACAGGGTGCATTGTGATGCTGATGCAAACAATCGTCGTCTTCAAAATGTTCCTCTAATACACCCTGTATTCAATGCCGTAAAATGTGTTCGTATCCATCGGAATTTAACGTTTTCTTAAGCACAAAAAGGAGACCAGTTTCTAACCACGAAAAACTGCCCCATACCGCAATAGCACATCCACCGTACTTCACTGTTGGTAATACACGTGGTGGCAGGTAACGTTCCCGAGGCATTAGCCTAATCCAAATCCTCCCATCGCATTGCTACAGAGTATAGCGTGATTCATCACTCCAAAGCACGCATTTCAAGTCATCCACAGTCCAGTGCGGTCGCTCCTCGCCCCACTTCAGGCATCGCTTAGCACTGACTACAGAGATGCGTGGCTTCTGTTCAGCTCCCTGCGCACAGTCGTTCTGCTAGCTAGACTGCTGGGAGTACTCTCCGAATGTTCGACGGATCCTATCCATCAGTACATGAGGTCTGCCTAGTCTCTTTGTTTTAGCTGTGGTTGTTTCTTCTCGTTTCCACTTGTCAGTCATGTCACCAGCAATCGACTTGTACAGCATTAGATGCATTGAAAAGTCCCAGATCGATTTGTTATTCAGATGACATCCGATGACTTGTCCACATTAGAAGTCACTGAGCTCTATATACTGACCCATTCTGCTGTTACTGACAGCACAATAGTTCCAGCCTTCTTTTATACGGGCGGGTCAGCTGCTCTTGTGGTCAATTCCGCATTCGCGGTGTAGATGTCCCGAGGGATCTCTGCCGTTTCCTGTCTGCAGTCACAATTACTGTCTCACCGACAGTCCCCTCTCGTGCGATGCATTTCGGATCCATTCTCCAACGCCTTTCTAGACCATCTTCCTGCTTTCTTCCCTTTTATTCCTTCCCCCTTCATTATTCTAGTAGGCTGTCCACAGTAGTGTTCTAGAAAAAGTTCCACGTGTAATCCAATGACCCGTTAATTCATTTCTATCTTCTCTACGTATCAAACAGCTACAGGTTTAAGAGTTGGTTAGCAGTTGCAGTAGTGAGAGGGAGAAGCCGGCTGGCATAGGCAAGTTAGTCGAGGGGCCTAGAAAGGAATGTACTGTGTTACACAACCAGTGGAATGCTGGAGGCAGATCACGCTCAAAGAATCATTCTTTTGTTGTTCATGGATTGTGGCATCAGTTTAGGACAGACTGTCACAAAGTTCGGTTAATAGCGGCTACGGCTATGATGTATGCCGTTGACCGATATTTGCTGTTGCGCATTCGAAGGAATAAAGCCCAGATTCCAGTCAGACTACCGTCTATCTCAGCTCTAGCTTGATATCATCGAATATGGTACGCATTATGCTTCATAGAGGAGGTGTGTTTGTTAGATGACCAGTTGCGTGTATACTGCACGTCTGAGGGCATATTCAGTGGAGTGGGCATGTCTAGAAATACTGTGGACAGCAGGTCAATGGAGGAATGCTCTAACGGCGAATGACTGTAACATGTTCATCAAACATCGATGAAAAGGATGGCTTTGAGAGGAAGCAAGACGTGCGTTGGATGGGGTGGTATATCCTTCCATGCGAGAACGTGACTGTGGAGCTCGCATTCTTAATCCTTATGTAGTCATTGTGCAGACGCAGTACAAGATAATTTCATCATTCATGACGATAAAAAGCAACTGAGTAGTATCACCCACTACTGGGTGTCTTCAGCAGCAAAGTTCAACACGTGTAGAGGCCAACGCGACCTTCACTCCTCAATGTCTTGCACACTCTCGGGAGACATCTTGCTACTAGGTTCTCCTCTCATAACGCTCTGAGACCTGCCTTGCGAGGAGACTGGCTTTCACTTTCTGTTGAGCTTGAGCCACCGTTATTAACAACACTACAAGGTGTTGTATTGATGGTCAGAGTAATCACACTCTCCACTGGCTTCACTTGGGCTTGCCAAACATGCCACAACCATTTCATACAGTTCATACACTATGTGATCAAAAGTACCCGGACACCCCCAAAAACATACATTTTTCATTAGGTGCATTGTGCTGCCACCTGCTAACAGGTACTTCATATCAGCGACATAAGTAGTCATTAGACATCGTGAGAGAGCAGAGGCCGACCGGTGTGGCCGAGCGGTTCTAGGCGCTACAGTCTGGAACCGCGCGACCGCTTCGGTCGCAGGTTAGAATCCTGCCTCGGGCATGGATGTGTGTGATGTCCTTAGGTTAGTTAGGTTTAAGTAGTTCTAAGTTCTAGGGGACTGATGACCTCAGATGTTAAGTCCCATAGTGATTTTTTTTGAGAGAGCAGAATGGGGTGCTCTGCGGAACTCACGGACTTCGAACGTGGTCTTGTGGTTGGATGTCACTTGTGTCACATGTCTGTACGCGAGATTTCCACACTCCTAAACATCCCTAGGTCCACTGTCTCCGGTGTGATAGTGAAGTGGAAACGTGAAGGGGCACGTATAGCACAAAAGCGTACAGGCCAACCTCGTCTGTGGACTGACATAGACCGCCGACACTTGAAGAGGATCGTAATGTGCAATAGGCAGACATCTATCCAGACCATCACACAGGAATTCCAGACTGCATGAGAATCCACTGCAAGTCAGGCGGGAGGTGAGAAAACTTGGATTTCATGGTCGAGCGGCTGCTCATAAACCACACATCACATCGGTAAATGGCAAACGACGCCTCGCTTGGTGTAAGGAGCGTAAACACTGGACGATTTAACAGTGGAAAAATGTTGTGTGGAGTGACGAATCACAGTACACAATGTGGCGATTCGATGGGAAGGTGTGGGTATGGCGAATGTCCGGTGAATGTCATCTGCCAGCGTGTGTAGTGACAACAGTAAAATTCAGAGGCGGTGGTGTTATGGTGTGGTCGTGGTTTTCATGGAGGGGGCTTGCACCCCTTGTTGTCTTGTGTGGCACTATCACAGTACAGGCGTACATTGATGTTTTAAGCACCTTCTTGCTTCCCCGATGTTGAAGAGCAATTCGGGGATGGTGAGTGCACTTTTCAACACGATCGAGCACCTGTTCATAATGCACCGCCTGTGGCGGGGTAGTTACACGAGAATAACATCCCTGTAATGGACTCGCCTGCACAGAGTCCTGACCTGAATGCTATAGAACAATTTTGGGACGTTTCGGAACACCGACTTCTTGCCAGGCCTCATCGACCGACATCGATACCTCTTCTCAATGCAGCACTCCGTGAAGAATGGGCTGCCATTCACCATGAAACCTTCCAGCACCTGATTGTACGTATCCCTGCGAGAGCGGAAGCCGTCGTCAAGGCCAATGGTGGACCAACACCATATTGAATTCCAGCTTTACCGATGGAGGGTGCCACCAAGTCATTTTCAGCGAGGTGTCCGTATACTTTTGATCACATAGTTTATTTCCTTATATGGGTATGAAATTACTCCCATTTCCAAAAGACAGCAATCAGTTTCATGTTCAAAGCAGGTAAATCTCAAGTTATAAATATTGCAGTTTTCCCGAAACTATTAATCGGATTTTGAAGAGTGAAACACGGTAGAGTTTATTTCTTTCAGAACCACGATACCAGGAGTAGGTATCACTATAATTCCACTTGAAAAAGTCAAATACCAATACCTCTGTAATTAGTATAGCTATGAAAAGAGGCTCTACATCGTTTAGTAAAGGCTATCTCACACTTCAACCGGACGAAACAAAATTACAATATTTGAAACGGCTCAGGAAGCAGCGTAGTTCAATCAACCTGTATCGCACGATTTTGAATGCATCAAGAAACATGAATGTTTGGTCAAAATCGAACTTGTATTCCTGTCGAGACCTGTGTTATTCGTGTTATGCGCGACTTTCTGAATTATGATTATCTTTCCGATTTTTAGTAGATTTATGTTAAGTAGTGGACCAAAAAAATGGCTCTGAGCCCTATGGGACTTAACATCTAAGGTCATCAGTCCCCTAGAACTTAGAACTACTTAAACCTAACTAACCTAAGGACATCACACACATCCATGCCCGAGGCAGGATTCGAACCTGCGACCGTAGCGAGCTCGTGGTTCCGGACTCAAGCGCCTAGAACCGCTCGGCCACATCGGTCGGCTAGTAGTGAATCAGTAAGTTCTTTTGATTATATCACCTTTTTATGTTGTGGCCATTCACAGACCTTAGATAAATTTCAAACTCTAGTTTTACCGCCGAGATTCAGGTTTTCCTTGGTTTTTCTAAATCAATTAAGGGGAATAGCAGGATGGTCCCATTAAAAAGGTCGCAGCCGAATTTCTTTCCCATTCATGTTCAATCCAGTCTCTCCATTTTTTTAAATGTAATACTGCCGCAGTGACTACACTGTAAGAGAAGTATGAGGTACAGCGGTTGACGGTACTGAATATGAAGACAGGGCTACGTGTCCCCTAGGTTCTAAGTGAAATCAAATGATCCAAGTCCCGTGCTTTTATGCTGCGCTAATGACCGCGCGTTAACAATATTTAAAGACGGACACACACACACACACACACACACACACACACACACACACAAAGTTAGTATTTCGTGAACAGGATTTCAGAAGCACAACAATGCAAGATAAGGTTTAATCAGAAGATATTTGGCATACAACGTGTGCAAAATGGGTAAAGAAAAAAATTCCTGAAATCGAAATCGCCCATTTAGAAAGGCAAATAAAACAACGTTATATCTCTTCTAAGACAAGAAAAGAATAGCGTATGTTGATACCTCTTTATAGCAACGATGCGGCTTCTCTGTGACGTGTTTGCAAACTGCTACTGGGAGTCGTTCCATTTCCAAGAAACAGCTGTGCGAAGGTCTGGAAGGGTCCTTGGCTGTGGCTGACGTACTGCAGCTCATCATCCCACTGCACCTTAATCTTTGTCTACGGGATTCAAATTTGATAACCTGACAGATTTTTCTTGTGATGGTTGTCTGCACCGCCGAGATATTCAGCCACTAGAGGCACTCGATGCAGAAGTCTTCTTTGAACAAGAGGTCTGGACTAACTACATCCTTAATAAATAGTACACATGGCTACACTATTCCTCCTACCATTGGCGACCTTGTGAAGCTTCATATATTGATACATATAATTGCAAACTAAGATCCGACAATCGCCAAACATCTGTTCCCAGAGTTTTCCTGTAACTGTCCCAACATAGCTTTCACTCTACAATTATGTTGGGAACTTCTGTACAGAAAACAGTGACTCGCAGTTAATCGGCGATGTTGCTGCTTATTCCACAACAAACGGGGCCGTCTCTGCGATGCCGTCAGCGGGACAGTCATTGGTGGACTGCTGGAATTAAGACGAACAGTTTCTCGGGACACTACTATTCATGAGGCACATGTAATCTTAAGTAAGCAATTGCTTTCAAAACTTGTTTGAATATCGAGGCGTAGTAAAAGTGAGTCACTGGAGTTTGTGGACTGCTTCCTCTTGATGCAATCTCTATGACCCAACGACGAACATGTCCTGTGTCTTGACCGTCGACAAAGCTTGTGAAATGACACATCGTGATACAGTCAACGCTCCTGACACTGTAGTTTGTGTTTGACATATTTCCAGGTGAGGGTCCAAGGAGAGAAGAGTTATGTGGGTCATGACCCCCCTCCCCCTAGAAAAAGAAGAAGCACTGTACTAACTACGGATGTAAAAAAAATACTGTGAATATATAATATTTTTACTATTAAAATGGTAGGCTTTTGTGACTAAATGCGGGTGGGACGGTAAGCTATATTGGGGAGGGGGGGGGGGGAGTGAGTAAAAAAGTATTTTTCCTATAGCGCGAGCACAAATTTTTCCTGTGCAGGAAGCACAATTCTGGTTTGGGAGAAAATCTTGAAGGGCACTAACAGTAATTTTTCACGTTTTCACTTTTCATTTTGTTCTTTTGCTCTTATGATTTAATGTGTTGGACACTAGAGTAAAGAACCTAATATTGAAAATTAAAATCGCGTACGAAAGTTAACACTTGACTGAAGTATTATCCGTCATAAGGGAGTGCGTCTGGTATTTGTACTGTATCACTGCAGAACAGAAAAGACCTCACAGGTATGGGCTGCACGCACTGGAGAGGGGCCGCCAGGGAAACCCCGACCAGTGTGCTAGTGCGGCGGACCAGTTCCGTATGGGCGCCGGCCGCCGTGACGTCATACGTCGACCTTGACCAAGGTGCCTCGCACGTGGGACCGCGACTCTGCAAGCTGGCTCTTCTCCGTACGCTGGAGAAGGAGAATGTGTTGGACGTCTGTAACCTGGGGTAATCAACGAAACGTTCACCTGCAAATACAAAAAGTTCAGAAGCAGTTTAGAAGAACCGTTTAGGGCTGACGGCAGTGCTACAGGGACGCAGCAGGCGGTCGACGGGATGAAAGTCACGAGTTAACACAGTGCGTAGACATCGAAGTTTTGAGAAAGAAGGAAAATTATGACTTATCGTCCCATCGACTACGAAATTACTAGAGACGGAGCACAAGCTCACAATGTTTTAACTTTTAAGGATGGAGCAAGAAATCGGCTTTTTTCTTTTCAAGCATTTTTCCTTGGGCAGTTTAGGGAAATCACAGAAAACCTGACTCTGGGTGGTCGGACAGCGACCTTAACCACCACCCTCACGAATGCGAGTTCACTGTCTCACTAGGTGCCGTTTCGCATCTTTTATTAGAAGGAAGTAAGATTAAAAAACATTTGTTAGCGGAATAACAACGGGTTTTGGTCTTTTCAGTGAAGTCAAACCGGATCCGCCTGAAGTGACCACTGAAAACTTAAATGTGTGGGTGTGGACCGTGGCTCCCCGATTATGTATCTTAACCAACCCGATACCTTGCTCGTTGTCATGCTAGTAGCAACAAGAGCACGTGTCCAGCTGTTCAAATGGTACAAATGGCTCTGAGCACTATGCGACTCAACTTCTGAGGTCATCAGTCGCCTAGAACTTAGAACTAATTAAACCTAACTAACCTAAGGACATCACACACATCCATGCCCGAGGCAGGATTCGAACCTGCGACCGTAGCGGTCACGCGGTTCCAGACTGAAGCGCCTTTAACCGCACGGCCACACCGGCCGGCTGTCCAGTTGTACCTCTACATCTGCATCATACTCCGCAAGCCATCAGATGGTGTGTGGCGAAAGGCTCTTTTGGTTTCTACTAACTGATCACGCTTTCACTGTTCCACAAGCGAATGACACGTGAGAGGAATGGGTGTCCGTAAGGCTTTGTATTAGCTCCAATTTCTCGAATTTTCTTGTTGTGGTCATTTCGCGAGATGTATACGGGAGGAAGTAATGTATCCGATTCGTACCGGAAAGTGCTCTATCGAAATTTCAATAGTAAACTTCTCCATGTACAAGTACGTGTTACGGAATATCAGACCAGCTGTACAATTTGTCTGAAAAGTTTCTACCAAACAAAACACATCATGTCGTTCTCTACGGACGGAAGTCGTCAGACGTAAAAGTAACTTCGGGCGTATCCCAAGCAAGCGTTATAGGACCATAACTTTTCACATTATACACTACTGGCCATTAAAATTGCTACAAAATGGCTCTGAGCACTATGGGACTTAACTACTGAGGTCATCAGTCCCCTAGAACTTAGAACTACTTAAACCTAACTAACCTAAAGACATCACACACATCCATGCCCGAGGCAGGATTCGAACCTGCGATCGTAGCGGTCACGCGGTTCCAAACTGAAGCGCTTAGAACCGCACGGCCACACCGGCCGGCCAAAATTGCTACACCAAGAAGAAATGCAGAAAATAAACGGGTATTCATTGGACAAATATATTATACTAGAACTGACATGTGATTACATTTTCACGCAATTTCGGTGCATAGATCCTGAGAAATCAGTACCCAGAACAACCATCTCCGGCCGTAATAACGGCCTTGATAAGCCTGGGCATTGAGTCAAACAGAGCTTGGATGGCGTGTACAGGAGCAGCTGCCCATGCAGTTTCAACACGATACCACAGTTTGTCAAGAGTAGTGACTGGCATATTGTGACGAGCCAGTTGCTCGGCCACCATTGACCAGACGTTTTCAGTTGGTGAGAGATCTGGAGAATGTGGTGGCCAGGGCAGCAATCGAACATTTTCCGTATCCAGGAAGGCCCGTACATGACCTGCAACATGCGGTCGTGCATTAACCTGCTGAAATGTAGGGTTTCCCAGGGATCGAATGAAGGGTAGAGCCACGGGTCGTAACACATCTGAAATGTAACGTCCACTGTTCAAATTGCCGTCAATGCGAACAAGAGGTGATCGAGACGTGTAACCAATGTTACCCCATACCATCACGCCAGGTGATACGCCAGTATGGCGATGTCGAATACACGCTTCCAATGTGCGTTCACCGCGATGTCGCCAAACAGGGATGCGATCATCATGATGCTGTAAACAGAACCTGGATTCATCCGAAAAAATGACGTTTTGCCATTCGTGCGCCCAGGTTCGTCGTTGAGCACACCATCGCAGGCGCTCCTGTCTTTGATGCAGCGTCAAGGGTAACCGCAGCCATGGTCGCAGAGCTGATAGTCCATTCTGCTGCAAACGTCGTCGAACTGTTCGTGCAGATGGTTGTTGTCTTGCAAACGTCCCCACCTGTTGACTCAGGGATCGAGACGCGGCTGCACGATCCGTTACAGCCATGTGGATAAGATGCCTGTCATCTCGACTGCTAGTGATACGAGGCCGTTGGGATCCAGCACGGCGTTCCGTATTACCCTCCCGAACCCACCGAATCCATATTCTGCTAACAGTCATTGGATCTCGACCAACGCGAGCAGCAGTGTCGCGATACGATTAACCGCAATCGCGATAGGCTACAATCCGACCTTTATCAAAGTCGGAAACGTCATGGTACGCATTTCTCCTCCTTACACGAGGCATCAAAACAACGTTTCACCAGAGAAATCGGTTGGAAACTTTCCTCGTGTCAGCACGTTGTAGGTGTCGTCACCGGCGCCAACTTTGTGTGAATGCTCTGAAAAGCTAATCATTTGCATATCACAGCATGTTCTTCCTGTCGGTTAAATTTCGCGTCTGTAGCTCGTCATCTTCGTGGTGTAGCAATTTTAATGGCCAGTAGTGTATATACAGGGTGACAGTTATTGAATTATTTGAAATAAAATCGTAGCAACTTCTAAACAGTTTGTGTTAGGACGCGCATGATAGGAATTAGTACGCGCATGCGCACGCTTTGTTGTTGTCGGGCATTTGCATGTGAAAATGTCACGGAGCAGCGTGCCTGAGCGTATAGCGCTTGTGAAGGCCTACTATGTGAGCAATAAACCGCCCAACTGCGGCTCAAAGGAAGTTCCCGACCGAATTCAAGCTGAAAACGACCGGTGCAAGTTTGCTAACAATCAAAAATTTGAACGGCCAGTATTCGTGATGACAGTGTTGACAATGTCGGTCGTCCAAAAAAGGTGAAAACGCCTGAAAACATCGAGAAGACACGCGCTGTGTTTCAAATCAGCCCCCCGGAAATCGATCAGATGAGCTGCACAACAGGTGGGAATCAACCGGGAGACACTGCGACAAATTGTTGTTGCAGACCTGCATCTCTTCCCATACAATATTCAAACACATCAGCCATTACGCCCCAGGGCCATGGAACAGCGGTTGTGTTTCGCCAACACTACTGTCCACAGAAATGACGAACTGCACTTTGATGTTTGGTTTAGCGACTAAGCCCACTTCGATTTGGATGGGTTCGTCAGTAAGAAAAACTGGCGCATTTGGGAGACTGAGAATCCGCATTCCGCAGTCAAGAAATCTCTTCACCCTCAACGGGTGGACTGTGTGGTGTGCAACGTCCAGTCATGGAATAATCGGTGCGATATTCCTTGATGGCACGGTGACTACGGAACGGTACGTGAAAGTTTTGGAAGATGATTTCATCCCCATTGTACAAAGTGACCCTGAGTTCGACACGATGTGGTTCTTGCGAGACGGAGCGCGACGCCATCGAGAGGAGAGTGTTTGATGTCCTGGTGGAGCACTTTGTGGACCGCATTCTGGCTCTGGGGTACCCTGAGGCCACTGGCATGGGCCTCGATTGGCTGCCATATTCTCCGGATCTGAACACTTGCGACTCCTTTTTGTGGGGCTATATTACAGACAAGGTGTACAGCAATAACCCCAAAACCATTTCTAAGCTGAGAACAGCCATTGAGAAGGTCATCGACAGCATCCGACACCAGCAGGTCACGCAGAATTTCACTATTCGTTTGCACCACATCATCGTCAATGATGGCCGGCATATCGAACAAGCCATAACCCAAATCGGAATATCTGTAGCGACGTTTACATGTTGAATAAAGTGTATGCACGCCGTAGTTTGTAATTAATTTACGTTTTTTTCCGTATAGTTCTGTAATTGTCATCCAGTAGATGACCTAGTGGATAACGCCGGATATTCCGTGAGGCTTTTCGGGGATGATGCTGTTATATACAGAGAAGTCACAACGCTAGAAAACTGTAGTGTAATGTTGAAAGACCTGCAAAGGACCCTTGATGCAGGGATTGGTAACAGAGCCCCATTACAAACAGAAGTATCGAATTGCGCATAAATACGTACAATAGAAAGTGCCAGTTTGTACAATTACACCATTGCAGAACAATTACTGGAAGCAATTACTTCCATAAAATATCTATGAGTAAGGGTAAAGAGTGAGCTGAGGTGGAACGACCACATAAAATTAATCGCGGGTGAGGCAAATATCAGACTGAGATTCACTGGAAGAATCATCAGAAAATGTTGTTCACCAACAAAGGAAGTATGTTATGAAACATTCGTTCGACCAATATTTGAATACTGATCATCTAGGAACTGTACTAGATAGGACTGCTAGAGGAAAGAGAGATGATTCAAAGAAGAGCAGCGCGTTTCTTTACAGGTTCATTTAGTAAGCACGAAGACGTCATGGAGATATTCAGTCGACTGCAGTGCCAAACGCTGCAAGAGAGGCATTCTGGATCACTACATGGTCTGCTGGGAAAGTTCTGAGAGTGTATCTTCCTAGAAAGTCAGTTCTGAGAGTGTATCTTCCTAGAAAGTCAAACAACATGTTGTTTCTTCCTACGTATATCTCGTGAAAATGTCATTACGGTAAAATTAGAGGGATCGAGCTGGCACGGTGGCTTACCGACAATCGTTCTTCCCGAGCACAAGAGAATGGAACAGGAAAAGAGGGAAGTGACAGTGATACAGAAAGTACCCTACCCACTGCCACACACCGAAAGGTGGCTTACGGATTATAGATGTAGATGCAGATTTAGGACTGCAAGGAAGAAACCGTCCTTTACATATCCCAGTTCAACGTACGCGTGACGAAGTCCACAGCAAATCCCACGAGTGTGGGGGGATTAGAATCTTATCGCCGTTTCTAACAAATGACTGTGATTACCTATTCTTGTTGACCCAGCGATGTGGTGCAGCAATGAAGACACTGGTCCCCGACATCAGAGGCGCGGAGTTCACATCCCCTTCTGGGCTTACGAACTTCGGTGTTCCACGGCTTCTCTAACTCGCTTAAGCCGAATGCCGGTGTGGTTACTTTGAAAAAGACGCAGCTGATTTCCTTTCCCCTTTTCACTGACCCGAGCCTGCGCTTCGTCTCTGATGACCTCTTCTTCCTCCGGACTTTACATCCCAATCTGTCTTCTTCCATGGAGCAATTCTTTGATACCAAACTGCGGTCATTTAGACATCATTAAAAGGCCTCTTTGTAGGCATATATATATTTTATTATTTACCACATCTCTCCACCTATTCTACAAGTAAGAAGTTTTACTTCATATCGTATATGGTGAAACAGATCTATCGAACACGAAACAAACTAACGGTATGTTACAACCACCTCGTGAATAGGCTGACGATACGCACTGTTAGGCAATCCTATCTATGTAACAGAACTCGGAGGTCAAGTAACATGTGTCAAGTAACAGATGCCACAAAAGAGACGCTTGGAATTCCGTCGGTAAAAGTTCAGCTGGTTCTGAATGACTCCCGTCTGCCATGACAAATGGCTGTAGCAACCATCTGGTATACAGTAGATTACAAATCAGTACGTCTAACGAAACGAAAAATCAGACGAAATTAAGAGAGGCAAGAGATTAGGGCAGTTGCGGCCCGTATTAATTATCTCGCGAGGAATCCCAGCAAGCCTCAAACACTGTTCACGGATGATCGTGTTTACCGTGAGTTGGTATGCTGTAAAATGAATAAACCATACTTGCTATGGGAACTGTTAACTGTCATCAAAATAACAAATCTGCTGTTTATGAGACAAGCAGTTGACATACATTCTGTTAACGAATGGGTGATAAATGACCAGTATAAACTCAAGAGGATAAATATTTTTATGTGACATGTGCATTCATCACATCCCTGAGTTTAGCCCAGTCTCCGGGTTAGTTTTACAGATATTTGTGTGGACACAACTTGTATCTCGCTTCACCAACGCTTTTTGGAAGCACATAACACAGTACACATTACAGCAGCATCAGTGGTTCTTTGTGTTGTACAATAGACTGCCCATCTATAATGACCTCATTGTCTACAAACTGTTTACCGATAACAGAAATACTAAACTGTCCTAACATACACAAAAATTAATTAGTGGACAGGATGTAAGGTAGTAATCTAGAAAGAAAACCTTCGCCGCAACATCTTGAAACGTGTATTTCAAATGTCACGCGATATCATCTGATGTAAAAAAAAAGTCTTGATTTGTTCCAAATTTTGCTTATATGCACTTTGCTAAGAGGAGAATATATTGACGAAATAAAGCACAATTTTTATTCTTATGTTTGTACAAATTGCTTTCTCGACAGAAATTTAAAGGTATGTAAGCGAGTCAGAATTTACTTTCATTGTTGACAACAATACATTCATTCTCGGCTACATCGGAATGGTCAGTCAGTGATACGGTAACCCACATGTTCCGACGACCATGAAAATAAGAAACCTTTGGTACTCTGTTCTGTTTTGTGAACATGCCTAATGCAGCGTGATATTAGTTACCAGGTATCAGGTTCTGTCACCGATCTGGTTTCTGTAGCACTTAGAGAGCAGTCCCCTAGAAACCTGCGCGGAAACGGCTGATGTAAACCTGAAAGGTGTACCGTCTCTACTTTGTACTCTCCATTTACCGTGAACAATATACCTAATCAAAAATTTACTTAATTAAGATGTCTTTTGTAGGGCAGAGAACTTTTCTAGCCAGCCCTGTAACAAAAGTTTAATATATATTCTTAGGGTTCAAATGGCTCTGAGCACTATGGGACTTAACTTCTGTGGTCATCAGTCCCCTAGAACTTAGAACTACTTAAACCTAACTAACCTAATGACATCACACACATCCATGCCCGAGGCAGGATTCGAACATGCGACCGTAGCAGTCGCGCGGTTCCGGACTGAGCGCCTGAACCGCTAGACCACCGCGGCCGGCTATATATTCTTATTCCATTCTTAAACGACATCATGCACTTTTAATATTGTGCACTCTTTTTCTGGCATTACGAAAGTTATTCCAGTCAAGTAAGATTTTTCCTAACCTGAATAAGTATTCCAAGGTATAACGTCGTCATGTACCTTGGGACAAAAAAATCTATTGGAATTTAAAAGTGCTTCAACCGAGAAAATCTTGCTAATAGTGTATTTAATAGTCTCCCTGTTACACTATTACTCTATGACATCCCATTGATCAGTAAGTGAAACCAAAGTACTTAGAAGTATTACCAATATCAAATTGCAAGTTAAATACATTTTGAAACAGAAGCTACTGAAAAAACACAAATTCCCATACTCAAGACATGTAAAATTGTCAGTGCATTAAAGAAACTCACTTCATTTTGCAAATATCACACGTTTCATGGTAGAATACCTTCCACAATGGTACACCACTGACTAAACAGTTTAACTGTCTACATGTTATGTAACTAGTATTAAAAAACATTACAACTGAGGAATTAGCAATACCTTCCAAATAACATTAGTATTTTATACAGCAGTGAAATGTGTAGAACTGAATATATTGACAAATGCTTCACAAAACACAATCTCATGTCTCACAACAACAAAAAATGAGTAGAAAATATTAGAAATTGCTTGTGGCTGTCTGTACTGCAGATAATTTCATGTGATATTAAAAGTGACCAATAGACTGGAACATGGGCCATGAAACATCAAGTATTGCTAGGTATACTATCCTCCAGGTACAACACTGCTCTTGACTGGCCACTGTTTTTTCCCCCCCTTTTATGTGGACAGACTCGATACATCTGCTTACGTAACGCTTTGCAAAAGTGTGGAAGCTGGGTGACACGTTCTTTTCATCTGTGCCTCGGAGCTTCCATAGCGCCGACGCAAATCACACTCTTAGCAACAAACGGCGTGCGAGATAAATTATGCGACTTTCTGCTTCACAGGTTTAATTGGGAAAGAAAAATGTAATCTTCTTACTGGAGAAGTTTTATTTGCCGAGATGGCAATAAATACACATATATACAAAAAGTTCCGGCAATTTCAGTTCTCATCTTCAAATACTTTACCATTGTGCCACTCCGTGTAGTGCACTGGCATCTAGTAATAAACATATTTGGGAGTAACTCGTTGAAGAGAACGCACCACACGTTAATTAGAAACGTTTATTGATGGACCTAGATTAAGTCTCTGCCCTGATTCACTGTCAAATCAATCTAAATAGGGTCGGCTGCCTCACTTTGACCCACGAGACGGTATTAAACTTCTGACGCGGCAAGCTCATTCAGTAAAAGCCCTGTAGCTACCTAAACACTTTTAGGTAAGATTCCGAGATCCGACAACTGAACTGAAGCATATACACCGCGAGCAGTTCATATATCGCCTCCAACTGGCAACTCTCACCGATAATCACCACAACAACAAAACAGGAAAACAGTTCACAGTCAGTGGGGGACGAGTCGCACAGAAACATCATTCTTAGATTGTCACTGTGACAAATGAAATTTATGGGCATGAATTAACATTAGAAGCTTCTATCTCTTTTATCCAACACTAGCTCCAGGCAGGTAATGGCCCCACACTCTCCTCTGGCGTCTCTGATTTTACCAAACGAGACGCCGCTCATTAATTCACAACACTGTCTGAGATAAACAGTAAAGTCCCTAAGCAGAATTCCACGCCAGCGAACACATTTCAAATCCTGAAACTCTTCCGTACGCCGGCCGCGGTGGCCGTGCGGTTCTGGCGCTGCAGTCCGGAACCGCGGGACTGCTACGGTCGCAGGTTCGAATCCTGCCTCGGGCATGGGTGTGTGTGATGTCCTTAGGTTAGTTAGGTTTAAGTAGTTCTAAGTTCTAGGGGACTTGTGACCTAAGATGTTGAGTCCCATAGCGCTCAGAGCCATTTGCACCATTTTTTTCTTCCGTACGCAATAAGTAACTTGGCCGATCACGGAGGATCAACTACGAGGGCATGCTGAGAAGTAATGCCCCCAATTTTTTTTATGTGAACGTTCTTAAAGCTGTTTAAATTAAACAAACGTTATTACGTTTTTATTCTTCATATCTACATATTTATTGCTAAACGTAGTCACCTTGGCGACGAACACATTTCTCCCAACAAGAGGCCAGTTTGTTGACACCGTCGCTGTAGAACGTTTGACTTCGTTGACGGACCCACAACCTCACCTCTGCTTCCGCCGCATCGTCACCATCAAAGTGAAGTCCACGAAGGTGTTCTTTAAGTTTTGCAAACAGATGAAAATCGGAAGTGGCCAAGTCGGGACTGTACGAAGGATAATGGATGACGGTGAACCAAAGGCGTCGGACTGGTGCAGATGTCGCGGCGCTCGTGTGTGGGTCTTGCCCTGTCATGCTGAAGGAGAGCATGCCCCATGTGCGGGGGAACTCTTCTGTAGGTGTGAAACTGATTACATCACTCTGTTTCACACTCACCTACTTGCTTAACGTTACACACCGCCATGTTGTACGCCATTATTCGGAGCCCTTAACGACAGAGGGTTCAGGAAAGTCGACTGAGTAAGCTGCAGTTCACACTGAGGCGATAAAATATGCGGTGCGATTCGTCGTAATAAAAGTCGCGCCACGCGACGCTTATGCGACACTCGCGCTGCCACTGGAGCGATTCGAATAATTCACAGGTGTCCGGCGAACGTATAGTACTGCCTTTCTGAATCATATTCTCTTGCATTATGCTGTGAAAGTTTATCACAATTTTTGCACCATCATGGCATCCAATGATTAAAATTGAGCTGTAACCTCATCTGCTCTTCGGAAGCAGAAAATAGTTAAAACGGTTCTAAGCTCTATGGGACTTAACTTCTGATGTCATCAGTCCCCTAGAACTTAGAACTACTTAAACCTAACTAACCTAAGGACATCACACACATCCATGCCCGAGGCAGGATTCGAACCTGCGGCCGTAGCGGTCGAGCGGTTGCGCACTGAAGCGCATAGAGCCGCTCGGCTACAACGGCCGGCCAACTTTTATTCCAAGGTGTATGTTTAAATATGGTGAAACTGGTGCTTATCTACCTACCTTTAGTATTTCCAGAACCTTAAATAGGTGCTCCTCCATTTCAGTTTCGACTAAAGTAATTTTTAGAATATATCTAATATTTTACAATCACGGGCCAAACCAGTAGGTTTGTTATTCGGTTAAGAAATTGAAACAACGAAGATAATGAGTTAAAAACGATAGGACAGATTCCGCAGCAAATTATTACCTGTTTCTTTCATTTCCATTACTCTCTTCCTTCACGCCAAGCTGGTCACATGTGCCCTCGAGTATGATTTCATGGAGTAATCCCACAGAGAAGAGCTTCTGTCAACAAGCTGGACGAAAGATATCTTCGAATAGTTATCTTGTGTGAACGATATGTTGAGCATACGGAGCACAGGAAGAAACGCACAGGTCAACACATCTTTGCTGCTTGAAAGCACACGTGCGAGTGAATGCTTCGGCTTGCATCGGCAGCAACACGAGACAGCTCCGCACGGCGCAGCGCGCGGTCGTAGCGTCGAGTGCGGCGTGTCGTAGCGCGTCGCGGCCAAACGCGAAACCGCATCACATGTTCACTCGAGGCTGGAAAGATGTACGGCGTTCCTTCCAGCGTTAAAAACGATTTAGATACGTTAGATACAACTTTTACGTAGTAATATATGCCGTAAAATGCACCAAACGTAAACTGGTCACCGACTACATTGTTCATCGCAAACTTTTCAAAATATGCGCTATGCTGTATTTCACTTTAAAGTATCACAATAACTACAACCAACAACGGAAACAAAATCAGTTCATCAAGCTGTGATGCGTGGCTATAACATACAGAAAAATAATTTTCTTTTACCGAATAGTTTGCTTGAGATCGACTGAGAGAGACAGTGTAACGAAAAATACGAGTTAATCCCGAAACAGTGGTTTTCATTTCTTTTTACAAAAAAAGTAAAAGCTTTACTGACAAACTAGCTACAGAGAAGGGAAGAACTTTGCTATATCAACAGAAAATATTTCTTTTGGGCAAATCGGATGACTAGAAATTTCACTCACCGCATATTGTAGGATGCGAGCTGCGTGGTGCGCCTGACGGACAGAAATACGTATCGGTGTAGTTATCGCTGTCCTCGCAGTGGGAACCAGTTAAGTCGTTTCCATTATGTTTCTATGCCTTCCATCGGCGCGGGTTGCTACTTCACCGCATACCATATCGTATCACATATCGTATCGCTTATCGTTTCCCTATCGTTTCACCACAGCGTGTGCCGAGCGGAGTGGCCGCGCGGTTTGAGGCGCCATGTCACGAATTACGCGGCCCCTCCCGCCGGAAGTTCGAGTCCCCCCTCGGGCATGGGTGTGTTTGTTGCCCTTAGCATAAGTTAGTTTAAGTAGTGTGTAAGTCAAGGGACCGATGACCTCAGCAATTTGGTCCATTAGGAATTCACACACATTTGAACATTTTAAACCACAGTGTGAATCGCGCCTTATATGCATGACGTATTATACCTCAACCGATATAGACAATGGAATAAAAAATTCGGAGACACCGATTGTCAGCACGTTGTCGTACTTCCCTCTTTACAATCACACAACGGAAAACAACAGCCCCGTCCCAAAGCGCCCATCACTTTGTAAGTAGGCTGTTTAGGTTTTTTTTTATTGGTAACGCCACGTTGCGCTCTATATGAAAATCACTGACTGTGCTGTGTGCAGTCTGTGACTGGGTGGCATTGTTGTAATATTCGCTATAGTAGTGTTGGGCTGTTGGCTGTTAACAGCGCGTAGCGTTGCGCAGTTGGAGGTGAGCCGCCAGCAGTGGTGGATGGGGGGAAGTGAGATGGGGGATTTTTGAGAGCGGATGATCTGGACGTGTGTCCATCAGAAACAGTACATTTGTAAGAATGGATGTCATGAACTGCTATACATATTATGACTTTTGAACGCTATTAAGGTAAATACACTGTTTGTTCTCTATCAAAATCTTTCATTTGCTAACTATGCCTATCAGTAGTTAGTGCCTTCAGTAGTTTGAATCTTTTATTTAGCTGGCAGTATTGGCGCTCGCTGTATTGCAGTAGTTCGAGTAACGAAGATTTTTGTGAGGTAAGTGATTTGTGAAAGGTATAGGTTAATGTTAGTCAGGGCCATTCTTTTGTAGGGATTATTGAAAGTCAGATTGCGTTGCGCTAAAAAATATTGTGTGTCAGTTTAGTGTTGATCAGAGTAGGTAAAGATCGAAATGTCTGAGTACGTTCAGTTTTGCTCAGCTGTTTGAAAATCAGATAATGTAAGAGATTTATCAGCACAGTAATGCAATAATTTTTCTAAGGGGGCGTTTCAACTTCTACACACCGCGACGGCTGCCGGTCGGTTCCTCGATTTCGTGAGCTCCAAAACCACTGCACTAAACTATTTTACATTCAGGCCTTCCAACCAGTCTGAATGAGTTGCAGAGTTTCGGTAGTTTCGTTGGCCACTTCCTACTCCTGCTTTTAGAGCTTCTGTAAGGTGCTGCTTCCTAGCAGCACTTCAGAATTTTTGCTGCAATGGGTGTTGGAAAATACTGGCCATCATATGGAAATTATTTACTCTTACAATAAGTCGAATAGGCTGTACGGATTTCCCCCTGCAGTCGGAAACCGGCCGAGGCGACTACAATAGCGAACAGGGCTAGCTAGTACTCGTGGGTGGGGGGTAGGAAATATGTATACAGCCCTCCATTTTTCGGCGACAGATAAAATTATTCTCAAGGGATAGTCAAAATACTGGATCCCAAAAATGGATGGAGTAATGCCTAGCTGGAAAATGTTGATAGGCGCCACATGTGCACTTCCGTCAGTTATTGCTTGAAGACAGAAAATTGACATTTATTCTTTATTTACATTATTATATACAAATAATACAACGTCATTAAATAACTAACGAAACAAAAAGCCTGACTGACCAGTCACTTGAAAAATAATACGATGACTCATAAAATTGATCTCTAAAATAAAAATTATATGTCTCATAGTATTACGAGTACACTTATAATGTGTCGCCACAACGAAACATCTGGCAGAATAAGTGCAAGAGACTGGTCGATCATTGCACTAGACTTCGATGCCACAGCCACAGTCTCGATAAAATGTTGTCTACAAATTAGCGTGCATACTAAGTGAAGTGCGCTGCCACTACCGAACTGCCTCTTCCGTCCTAAACATTGCTGGGTGTTAACGTGAATCACCACAGGCAGGATCTAGTTCATACTATGGCGTGTTGTATGTGGTATACTGGCTATCTCAGTGAAATTCGTTAATAAAATCTTCTTGAAATATCAGCGTCGTCTTGTAGCAACATTCCAACGCGTTCACTACTCGTCATCTTCAGGTGACGTTGAAAATGATGAGTAGGAAACTCGTTATAACTCTGCTACAAGATGACGCTGTTACTTGGATTGGATTTCATCTATGTCAATTTTTTTATTTGTGCTGCACTTAGGTAGTACAGCCGTCACCTCAAAAACACGAAATACAGTGGTTCATAGGGTAAGGATGCTCAAATGGCACTGACCACTAAGGGACTTAACATTTGAGGTCATCAGTCCCCTATAACTTAGAACTACTTAAAAATAACTAACCGAAGGATATCACACACATCCATGCCCGAGGTAGGATTCGTACCTGCAACCGTAGCGGTCGCGCGGCTCGAAACTGAAGCGCCTAGAACCGCTCGGCCGCATCGACCGGCGGGTAAGGATGCATAATACTTTTTGCGCAAAGCCTGCACCTTGAAATCACCACGTTGTAGGATCGTATGTTCGCAGATACATTTCAGTTATTTTGATCACACTAATCACTTCCAGTATTTGTTACGGACGTTTAGAAACACACTGTCAAGTACAGTTCCAAGTACTTTGCCCAGTAACAGATCATCAGCTGTGCTCTACGATTTATCTGCGGTTCATAAGAATATGAATATGTATCTCTGGCATTTCTTTTAGCTCTCTGCGGGACTGCTGCCGGCGATTTCAGCGTAAGCAGACGTGGCGTGGGTTTTCCAGTGAAACAGCCACGTATGACGCAGCCGGGGCTATTGGCTGAGACGACCGGATTTTCCATCTTTTGGGTCAACCTATCGCGTTGCTCTCACTCACGCGAAAGTAAAAATAATCTGTATTTTATTTTTCATTTATAAATATTTAATTGTTAAGACGTGATTACACTCAAAATAAATGAACAATGCCATTTATTTCGGTGATGTCTTCTCAAGCAAATGTAGACAAAAAGTCACCGTAGAAACGCAGACTTTCGGAAATTTGACTTCTTACCAACTTAGAGTGGCCCCCTAACTTCCTGAGCGGGCTAGCTTACAGGTCGCAGGCAAGGCACCTATAGCACGGTGCCAAGTAAAACACGCAGACCTTAAGACCAAACTTCTCTTGATGACTACTATATAATTCAGAAATAAGAGTTAGCAGCGGTGTGGGCGAAGAAATCACCATCCTTTGTAATGAATGCTATAATCTGCTCTATAAGGCGGGTTCGGGTTAAAGATTACGCCAGTAACACAGCAGCCGCCTCACGTGCATTGTGTGATAGTTCTCACCTGTGTCTGACCCTGCTTTCCTTGGCAGTGTGAAGGTGATGTTATGCAAGTACGTAATGTTTTCTTATTAACAGATTTCAGCCACCATGCTAATTAGTCCTCTCATCATAAATCAAAATGATTTTAGCGTTTAATTTGACCTCGCACATTGCACTTCCCTCTTTCGTCGTTGAAGTGTGACGTAAGACATCCAAACCTATTTTACAACTGCTGCTGAAATGCTTATAGTAGATTCTTTTGTTTTATTGAGATCTGTGTTACGTTCTGTTGCCTTGCTGATGAACTACGTTGAGTGCTTTCTAATAGCCTTGCAGTCACCGTTTTTAACGTCTCCTGAACAGCAGCAATGAAACCCCGATGCTCCTTTTGCGGTCGGTCCATTGTAGCTCTGACGTCACCGGGCACGCTTATATGCCCAGGTGCTTCTTTCCCAAGGGCTTCAGACTACTGTGTGACGGTGTATCAACCTACTGGAACGTGTTTTAGAACAGACTAATACACCTTTTATTTATGACTTGTGACATAATCCTGTCGCTCAGTAACATTTTCTTTATACATTCTTAGCCTTATTACATATTTTGTTGTTGTTGTGGTCTTCAGTCCTGAGACTGGTTTGATGCAGCTCTCCATGCTACCCTATCCTGTGCAAGCTTCTTCATCTCCCAGTACTTACTGCAACCCATATCCTTCTGAATCTGCTTAGTGTATTCATCTCTTGGTCTCCCTCTACGGTTTTTACCCTCCACGCTGCCCTCCAATACTAAATTGGTGATCCCTCGATGTCTCAGAACATGTCCTACCAACCGATCCCTTCTTCTAGTCAAGTTGTGCCACAAGCTCCTCTTCTCCCCAATTCTATTCAATACCTCCTCATTAGTTATGTGATCTACCCATCTAATCTTCAGCATTCTTCTGTAGCACCACATTTCGAAAACTTCTATTCTCTTCTTATCTAAACTATTTATCGTCCACGTTTCACTTCCATACATGGCTACACTCCAAACAAATACTTTCAGAAACGACTTCCTGACATTTAAATCTATACTCGTTGTTAACAAATTTTTCTTCTTCAGAAACGCTTTCCTTGCCATTGCTAGTCTACATTTTATATCCTCCCTACTTCGACCATCATCAGTTATTTTGCTACCCAAATAGCAAAACTCCTTTACTACTTTAAGTGTCTCATTTCCTAATCTAATTCCCTCAGCATCACCCGACTTAATTCGACTACATTCCATTATCCTCGTTTTGCTTTTGTTGATGTTCATCTTATACCCTCCTTTCAAGACACTGTCCATTCCGTTCAACCGCTCTTCCAAGTCCTTTGCTGTCTCTGACAGAATTACAATGTCATCGACGAACCTCAAAGCTTTTATTTCTTCTCCATGGATTTTAATACCTACTCCGAATTTTTCTTTTGTTTCCTTTACTGCTTGCTCAATATACAGATTGAATAACATCGGGGAGAGGCTACAACCCTGTCTCATTCCCTTCCCAACCACTGCTTCCCTTTCATGTCCCTCGACTCTTATAACTGCCATCTGGTTTCTGTACGAATTGTAAATAGCCTTTCGCTCCCTGTATTTTACCCCTGCCACCTTTATAATTTGAAAGAGAGTATTCCAGTCAACATTGTCAAAAGCTTTCTCTAAGTCTACAAATGCTAGAAACGTAGGTTTGCCTTTCCTTAATCTTTCTTCTAAGATAAGTCGTAAGGTCAGTATTGCCTCACGTGTTCCAATATTTCTACGGAATCCAAACTGATCTTCCCCGAGGTCGGCTTCTACTAGTTTTTCCATTCGTCTGTAAAGAATTCGCGTTAGTATTTTGCAGCTGTGACTTATTAAACTAATAGTTCGGTAATTTTCACATCTGTCAACACCTGCTATCTTTGGGATTGGAATTATTATATTCTTCTTGAAGTCTGAGGGTATTTCGCCTGTCTCATACATCTTGCTTACCAGATGGTAGAGTTTTGTCAGGACTGGCTCTTCCAAGGCCATCATTAGTTCTAATGGAATGTTGTCTACTCCCGGGGCCTTGTTTCGACTCAGGTCTTTCAGTGCTCTGTCAAACTCTTCACGCAGTATCGTATCTCCCATTTCATCTTCATCTACATCCTCTTCCATTTCCATAATATTGTCCTCAAGTACATCGCCTTGTATAGACCCTCTATATACTCCTTCCACCTTTCTGCTTTCCCTTCTTTGCTTAGAACTGGGTTTCCATCAAAGCTCTTGATATTCATGCAAGTGGTTCTCCTTTCTCCAAAGGTTTCTTTAATTTTCCTGTAGGCAGTATCTATCTTACCCCTAGTGAGATAAGCCTCTACATCCTTACATTTGTCCTCTAACCATCCCTGCTTAGCCATTTTGCACTTCCTGTCGATCTCATTTTTGAGACGTCTGTATTCCTTATTGCCTGCTTCATTTACTGCATTTTTATATTTTCTCCTTTCGTCAATTAAATTCAATATTTCTTCTGTTAGCCAAGGAGTTCTACTAGCCCTCGTCTTTTTACTTACTTGATCGTTTGCTGCCTTCACTACTTCATCCCTCAGAGCTACCCATTCTTCTTCTACTGTACTTCTTTCCCCCATTCCTGTCAGTTGTTCCCTTATGCTCTCCCTGAAACTCTGTACAACCTCTGGTTCTTTCAGTTTATTCAGGTCCCATCTTCTTAAATTCCCACCTTTTTGCAGTTTCTTCAGTTTTAATCTACAGTTCATAACCAATAGATTGTGGTCAGAGTCCACATATGTCCCTGGAAATGTCTTACAATTTAAAACCTGGTTCCTAAATCTCTGTCTTATCATTATATAACCTATCTGATACCTTCTAGTATCTCCAGGATTCTTCCATGTATACAACCTTCTTTCACGATTCTTGAACCAAGTGTTAGCTATGATTAAGTTATGGTCTGTGCAAAACTCTACCAGGCGGCTTCCTCTTTCATTTCTTTACAGATTAGAGGAATTAAATTAGAGGAATTAAAACAGGCATATGAACTGTTATATATGATGTCCAAAAACTATTTAATCAAAATTGTACATATGGTACAGAATCGAAACGGGTTATTTGCAGATGAACAAAGAGTCCGAAATGAATATTTTGTGCGTTACAAAATCTTGAACAAACAATGCGCCTGGCGCACGTTCTTAAGAGTTCCGTAGCTCAATCGGTAGAAACGGAACCTTTATAGGATCATTTTGTTGTCCGTCTGTCTGTCTATCTGTTGAAACCCTTTCTCTCTGGGTAGGTTAGACGTATCAAGATGAAATTTATACTACATACTAAGATCAACAGTCCTTTGGCGGTTTAAAAAATTGAAGCTTCTGAGAAAGTGCAGTCAAAAGTTACAGCTATTTATATCACATATGTTCGTACTCGGAAACTCACTCATCAAAACCTATAGGAACTTCCCGTGACCTCAGTTTTTTTTTGGGGGGGGGGGGGGGAAGAAGAAACATTTTGCAGGACAAGTAAAGGAAAAATTACGAAATTTCATCTACATCTACATCTATATGAATACTATGTAAAGTACACTTTAGAAACTGACAGAGGGATTTGTTAATTTCTAATTAGCTCACACGAAAAAAATTGTTTTTGCCACTTATAATCCGACTGTCTGTCCGTCCCTCTGTTAAGAGCTCTTTTCTCAGGAACATCTAGTCGTATCAAATTGAGATTTATGTCACATGCTAAGGTCTACGGTTCCTAGGATTCTGACTCAGTGCATTCAAAAGATTGGGCTATCTGTCGCATTTTTGATATTCGAAATATCACTTATCAAAACCTATAGAATACATCCCTTTAACATAGAATCCCGAAATTTGCGACCAGCAAGCTTTCACAGGAAAAGTAAAGGAAAAGATCCGAAAATTGTTAATTTGTAGCTCTATAACACACTTTTTTTTCATTTGTTGTCCGACATGTGACTGTCCGCTTGTTAAGATCCTTTTTTCTCAGGAGTAGATCTCATTGACTGGAGTAGAACTGTCTTCAGTGACGAGTCTCTCTTCGAAATGAGCCCCGATGACCACAGCAGACGTGTCTGGAGATGCCCCCAGGCAGTGGTGGGGTACCAACATGACTGTCGCCCACCATACAGCCCTACAGTCAAGAGTGATGATGTCAGATGCCATTGCATTTCATAGCAGGACCCCAGTTGTTGTCATGTCCGCCCCCGGTAGCTGAGTGGTCAGCGTGACAGAATGTCAGTCCTAAGGGCCCGGGGTCGACTCCCGGCTGGGTCGGAGATTTTCTCCGCTCAGGGACTAGGTGTTGTGTTGTCCCAATCATCATTTCATCCCCATCGAAGCGCAAGTCGCCGAAGTGGCGTCAAACCGAAAGACTTGCAGCAGGCGAACGGTCTGCCCGACGGGAGGCCCTAGTCACACGACATTATTATTATTGGTTGTCATCTACGGCACTCTTACAGCACAGCGGTACGTCGACGATATTCTACGCTCCGTTTTTGTCCTTCGCGGCAAGCCATCCAGGGCTGATATTTCAGCAAGATAATGCCCGGCCGCACACGGCGAGAGTTTCTGCTGCTTGTCCTCGTGCTTGCCAAACCGTACCCTGGCCAGTAAGGTCACCAGATCTCATACGTCATAACACCTATCTTATATTAAACATATACAGGGTGCTCAGAAACTGTCTGAAAAGCTCATCAGGGTGCTGCAGGGTAGTTTGTTCTAAGAAATAACGGTTAAGAAAAAAAAAAAAGAAAGATGCGGTGGACCATTTCCGGGTTCTTTAGCATTGAAGTTAGCCAATCAGGACGTCGCGTGCGCAAATTCAAGCGACCTGCCAGAGACAGTGTTGCCTAATGTGTTCCACGTTTGGTTTCTTCAAACCGAACAAACGCAAATTTTGCTCACCTAGCTTAAATTTGTCACTTCCGAAAAAGGCATATTTTAACTGACTCCTAGGCGAGAGACTTTCTCTTATTTCCATCGCACTTAAGTAAGTCCTACTATTTTCAGTTGCAAAACACACACCACTCCCTTCGGATTTTCCAGGTTCCTCACTCCATGCTCTGAACCTTAAGCAGTTCGTTCATTCACCTTTGATGAATGCACCTTTACTTGTCCAAGCAGGAAACTTGGTTACAGAGGGATCTAGTTTGCTTCTGGATAGCAGTGTCGTCATTACAGCAAATCGACTCCATTTGCTGTGGATATACTTTGATCTCGACTCCCGCTGATCATTGTTGATTCCTCTCCCTTTAGAGTCAGTTGTGCTCAAAAATGGTTCAAATGGCTCTGAGTACTATGGGACTTAACTTCTGAGGTCATCAGTCCCCTAGAACTTAGAACTATTTAAACCTAACTAACCTAAGGACATCACACACATCCATGCTCGAGGCAGGATTCGAACCTGCGACCGTAGCGGTCGCGCGGTTCCAGACTGTAGCGCCTAGAACCGCTCGGCCACACCGGCCGGCTCAGTTGTGCTGTTCTAGTGGACAAGAAGATACCGTAACATCTAACAAAATCCTCGTTTATTCTGTAAACACTCATACAACCGGAAGGAAGGGTAGTGCACACACCCCAAAGGTCTACGGCGCACTTCGTACACTGACTTCGTACAGATGCCATACCGTAACACTGATTAAAAGTATCGAGGCATCTGTCAGTGGACAGTAATATGGGGTGTGCCCATTCTTCGCCTTTATGGCGACTTGACATCTGCTGGGGGCACTTTCAGTGAGATGTCTGAATGTCTGTGGAGGAATGGCAGCCCGCACTTCCTCAAGAGTCGAAAGCAGAGGAGGTAGTGACGTTAGACGCTGAGGTCTGGTGCGAAGTCTACGTTTAACCCATCCCAAAGGCGTTCAGTTCAGTTCAGGTAAGGACTCTTGGCAGACCAGACCATTTCAGGGCTCTTGTTGTCCAAAAACCACTGACTCACATCATTGTTATACCGATGCAAACTATCATCTCCTTCTAAATTTTCCTTTACTGTATACAGACACAATGCTGCAAAATGTGGTCACATCCTTTCTTTAGGTGCACTGAGCGGACCACACCCTAACAAAAAAAAAAAAAAACGCCTATACTGTAACATTGCCTCCTCCACACTTTACACTTTACTTTTGGCACTGTACATAATGGTAAGTAAAGTTGTTCAGATACTCGCCAAATCCAAACAGTCCATCGGACTGTCGCAGGGTACAGCGTGATTCATAGCGTCCAATCGCTCATTTCCAGTGGCGTCGCTGTTACACCACCTCCACTGTCGCTTAGCCTTGACTACAGAAATGAGTGGCTTACGAGGAGCTGGTCGACCACTGTGCCTCATTCCTCTCAACTCCCAACGCACAGTGTTAACTGGGTCGCTAGTAGCACTCTGGAACTAAAAAATGATTCCCTTTACTGATTTCACCCGATTATTTGGCAACCATCACCAACAAGGCTCGACGATGCTTATCTGCTAGTACATAAGATCTCCCTGCCTTGGGTTGACTGTAGTTGTTCCTTGGCGTGCCGGCCGTTGTGGCCAAGCGGTTCTAGACTCTTCAGTCCGGAACCGCGCTGCTGCTACGGTCGCAGGTTCGAATCCTGCCTCGTGCATGGATGTGTATGATGTCCTTAGGTTAGTTAGGTTTAAGTATTTTCTAAGTCTAGGGAACTGATGACCTCAGATGTTAAGTCCCATAGTGCTTAGAGCCATTTGAACCATTTGTTCCTTGGCGCTTCCAGTTCACAACTATATCACCAATAGTCAACTTATGCAGCTTTAGAAGCATTGAAATATCACTGGTAGTTTTGTTACTCAGGTGGCATCCAGTGGATGATCCGAGTTAGAACTCGCTGAGCTGTCCTGACCAAGCCACTCTGCTGTTAGCACTTCTCTACTGACAGCACAATACTTCCGACTTACTTTTACACTTACGGGTCCAATTCTCAAAATTCTCATAACAACTAGTGGTTAATTTTGCATTAAATATCACTCTGGAACTCACAAGTGATTCCTTTCGCTGATTTCATGCGAATTTTTATAACCATCCTCCACAGTACTCGACGCTACTTACCCATCAGTACACAAGGTTTTCTGAATACTTTTCATCAGATAGTGTAGATGGATAATTAAGGCTTTTAGCCTTATCTGTAAGCCGATCAGTAGGTAACTGTGGTATTCTGACAAAGTGCAGCAATCACTTATCGCCAAAACTTGTAACTGTCCTTGGGGAAAAAAAAACCTAGGGAGTGCATACAGTAAAAAAGGAATGGAGATTAGTCATTAGAGACTGAGCATAAGCTCAGATGAAGGAACGATGTAGAAGGAAATTGGCCATTCCGTTGAAAAGGAACCTTGGCGGCCTTGAGTGATTTAGGGAAATCATGGAAAATATAAATCACGATGACCGCATGGGAATTTGAACTGTCATCATCCCAAATGCGAGTCCATTGCGCCAATCATTGCTCTGCCTCGGTCAATGTAACACATATAAAGCATCTATTTTAATGAAATTTACATAGTTCTAGCAGCAATGTCTACAGTATACAGTTCCACGTATTGTTTACAAGCTGTTATCTGTGGTTACACTCAGGTACCGGTAGTTATGTGGTGATGAGTGATGATGAGTAAGTAAGCTGGTCTCACGTATCTGACTGTCTGGGTAGGCACAGCTTGTGACGTGCGTCCCGCTCTCCCCCCCCCCCCCCCCCCTCTAGTTGCCCAACGCACGGTGCGTCAGGATGTGCAGCGTCGCTGTATGTGCAGAGGGGTATGGGCAGGAGTACGCACCTATGCATCCTGCCATTGAAGTAGTTACACATTACACAACGTGTACAGTATGCAACAGATAGTGTGGAAGTATGGATTAAACACAATGAAGATTATATAAGCTTTGTATTCATTACTTTGAATAGCATCACATATCAACCAGTAAAAGCATTTTCAGAAATATCATAAAGATCAAAACTCAAAGAGTAAACAGCTTTTTCAAAGAGTAAACATTTTTCCCTAATTCGCGTAATGCAAATCAATAAGTATCTTGTACTACAAACTTTCCATAGCAACCTACGTTCTTTCTCAGTATTCATGCTATCTCCCTACCAAAGTTCATCGAAATTGGTTCAGTGGGTTAGTCCAAAACGTAACGGACAGTGTTACTTTTTTTATTTATAATATTAGTATGGATAAAACGTTCAGTTACGAAACCTTTTTCCATGATCTGATGTTGACGAAATAAAGGCTATACGGTGCCCGAAGCTATGGTCAGTTTACTAGTGAAACCTTCGTGAAAGAGATTAGCGTGTACAAACAGACAGACACGGATGTTTTAGAGAAAACTTTAAATCACGATATCCTTTTTTATCGTTATCCGATTTTGAAGAAATAAACTATGTTCAACTTGCCTGTGAAAACCGCATTAAAATTCGTCTGGTAGTTTTGCAGAAGCGTGTTCAAACAAACAGACAGACACGACAGTTTTACAGATTATTATTAGCATTCACATAACCTGTTTGTTCTTCTCATGAAACGACGAGAGCCAACAAGTCCAAACACTTATTATCCGTTACGTAATTTACTGGTTCTATTAAAGCTCACACTGATTCACATATCACTGAATTAAATTCCGTCGTCACTTTTACACGGATTTTAATCACATCCGTTGATTGATAATCAAGACCGTAATCTCCAGTAACTTTGTCGAGAAGCGACCGATTGCTCATACGCACTGACTTGGAAGTCGACACTAAAATTGAACATTTGCGCGTACTCTCACCCGAAGCTCATTTTCTCGAAGCTGCATCTGAGTAGTACTTCACAGCTCTTCTCTTTCGCTTTCTGCTTTATCGCCGGCCGCTGTGTCCGAGCGGTTCTAGGCGCTTCAGTCTGGAGCAACGCGACCGCTACGGTCGCAAGTTCGAATCCTGCCTCGGGCATGGATGTGTGCGATGTCCTTAGGTTAGTTAGGTTTAAGTAGTACTAAGTTCTAGGAGACTGATGACCTCAGATGTTAAGTCCCATAGTGCTCGGAGCCATTTGAACCGTCTGCTTTATCAGATGTTTACGCGCCTCATGCTTCCGGTCGTCGCTTGTCAGTTCCCACTTTAACGGTAGATGCTGTTTCCAACAGTTTCTAACGAGTCGTGTAGTTGTAAAGTAGTGGTTTTCTTTTTCTATGTGTGCGCAATATGTCACATTTATTTACGTTCAGGGTCAATTGCTAGAACCTGCACCATTCATCAATCATCTGAAGGTCATTCTGCAAATCGACACTGTCTTCTGACGTTGCTACTTTGTGATAGCCAGCCGCATCATCTGCGGAGAGTCTTAAAGAGCATCCAACGCTTTCAACTACATCATTTAGGTACATTGTAAACTGTAACAGTCCTATCACACTTCCTTGGGGCACTCCGGAAATTACTATTACATCTGTTGATTTTGTTCCGTTAAGAGCGACGTGCTGAGTTCTATCTGCAACGAAGTCTTGAATCCATTCGTAAATCTGATTCGATGCTCGGTAAGCTCGTTGTTTTTCTACTAAACGGCACTGAGGGACGGTGTCAGACGCCTTCCTGAAATCGAGGAACACGGCATCAAGATGAGTCTACAGCGCTATGGAGCGAGCTGACTTTCGCAAGAGATTTGTTTTGGGGAGTCCATGTTGATTTTTGTAGAGCAGTTTTGTTTTCTCCAAAAACGTCATATTTCTTGAGCGTAAGCATCATGGCGCCTGCCTGCTCTTTCAGACCAATAATACAATCGTTCCGTTCCGAGTGGGGAACTCCTTACAGTAAGCTCACAACATTTTTGTGGTTCTTTGTAGAACATGGGAGACACGAGTGCATCAGGATGAAAGGAAGCAAGTTATCTCCTGTAGTAATTTTGTAGCAGATGGGACTTTTGCTAAAACTAGACCGCAGGAAGACACACTCTCTTCGTTAATGTCTAATGTTCCCGCTCTTCGTTGTCGTATTCTCAATACCAATTTTGAATTGCCCTACTTCGCCGGTCATAGTAGTTCCCTGTGGGCTTTGTTGATCGGACACCTCAGATGTCAGTGTTGTTCAATCAGTTTTTCTCCTTTGGTTCTTTATCTTATACTAAGACGAAACGAGTGAAATAATACATTGGTAGGTTGTGTTTCATGGAACAGATAAAATTCTCTCACGCTCGTCGCAGTACGACTACCAGGTGTACGGCGGCTGTAAAAAATAATATGAACTTATTTTCTCACTTTCCTGCTAAGGATATATGCTATCTAATGTTTTCCGTTTACCCTATAACTGCACTGACAGAGTTATGAGCTGTTAGGACGTTCTGTGATCACCGTGGTGCTATGATAATTTACCATTTATCTGATCTTAGGGGACCTCCAGTAATCAAACTTCTCGGTGGGCTCTTGCTTGCTACTTTTGTGGTAAAAGTCGCGAACGCACTAGGAGGTTTCAGAGCTACTATATCTCGTGACGTGGCAGCCTATACCATAAACTAGGATACAAGTCAGGTAAACACAATAGTGAAAGGATACTACAGTTGTTGACATGTAGGAGGTCATTATGAAGATTTTACCTCAGCATCACTGCTGAGATTAATATGCAGCTAGAGAACACGCCTTCAGTGAGAAAGCGGGACAGGATCTGCTTTAACAAGACATGCGTGATAGAGGGCCGCTGCCAAACTTCTAGCACTCCATGTGGCTGCAGAATAGAGCTTTCAGTGGCAAATCCTGGATTAAGTTCTACGTCCATAAGATCAGCAGGAGTAAGGTACCTCTCCTAGTTCAAAGTTCAGGCAGCAAAAACAGTATCGCCTTCTGCATTTAGCTTGGTATACGAAGCACTGAACTACCGGTCCACAATCTTCTATCAGCCCAGAGGGTAGGATCGAACTTCCACTTCTTCTACTGGCGTTTCCCATCTGATTGCATCAACGTGGTCCTCATCGGTCAAACAAATAAAAACTTCGTCAGCGTCTACATTCCTCCTTCCCATTGCTTGTTCCAGTGCTAGTTAGTAATACCTGATTATATTAGCAGGGGTTTCGCTAATGTTCTCACCGTCTGTTAAGAGTATAACCCCTCATTCACCCCTTACCTGTCCAATTTATATTTTACATCAGTATATAGCACCATATATCGAATGATTTTAGTTCCTTCTTCATAGATTTTCCAGGTCCCAGTTTAACTTCAGTACAGTGCCATGTTCCACACGTAGAGGACGTTCTTCCTCTGTTCCATGTCATTATCTCCAGTAGGAGATAGCACAAGAGGAAGCTGGAGGTCCATGGCGCACCGTCGTGCACCGTCACTAAGAGCCGTGACCTGAAGTTATACCCGATGGATTCGCCCACCATGATGCCAGGAATAACACAGCCGTGCCTCTCTACATCACTGGAGGAGAGGGAGCTCTTCCCAGGCTGCCTCATACTCGCCGATGATGGTAGCCTGGGAGAGGACAGAACTGCGATTCACCGCTGGACACAATGCGACGCCATTCGTTAACAGTCCATCGTTCCGAGTCACGTCACTAAAACAAACTCAGCGGCTTGTGTTGTTCTGCTAACGGCAGCCTACGCATGGGGCGGTTATTCCCTAGTCCCTAGTCTGGCTGCTGTCTCCGATCAGTAGTGCAGGATGGCACAGAAACTTGCGGGGAGTCCGTTATTTGTTCTTATATGGCAGGCGCAGGTATGAAGGGGTCACGACACGCTTGTTGCACTAAACGGAGATCGTGGTGGTCAGACCTGGTCGACTGGAAGCTTGACGACGGGCATGCCTGCCATTCTTTCTATGCAATCCTACACGGCCACATCCGAATGCTCAACAAATCTGGATACTGCACGATTCTGCCACCCGTGCAAATGGACACCCAAAATGTGGCCCCTTTCGAACTCTGGTCAGTGGTTGATAACGCTGTCTCACACGAGCACGCGGCATCGCCGTGTCCTTCACAGTGATCACTCAATATCTGATATTCACGCCCCTTGCTTACTCTACTAGACCTGGTAACAACACTAACGCACTCTGGTGGCTTTCTACCCGTCACAGAGAACTGCAGCTCTAATTACTTAAATACCTGCGGATGGTGTGTACGTGTACGAAATTAGATTGGCATCAGACCATGTCGTGCGAGTAATTCACCTTTTTTTTCAGGCAGTTTATTTTTCTGAAAGAATCCTTTTACGCCAGCGCAAATATCCTTCTCAGGTCTCCCTTTTTCTCACCATCATGTTCAATTTTGTTTTCTACAGATCGGAATTCCTTCACTATTTCTGCTGTATCTTCACTGATTTTAACCCTTAGCAAGTCACTATTTTGTTTACTACTACCCTTTATCATATTAGACTTTTATTGGTTTCCGGCCGGTGTGGCCGAGGCGCTACAGTCTGGAACCGCGCGACCGCTACGGTCGTAGGTTCGAATCCTGCCTCGGGCATGGATGTGTGCGATGTCCTTAGGTTAGTTAGGTTTAAGTAGTACTAAGTTCTAGGGGACTGATGACCTCAGAAGTTAAGTCCCATAGTGGAAGAAAAAAAAATACTACTTCTCCCTCTGCATGCATTAGCATTGGTACACTTCCAGTTGCACTTTTAAAAGTAATCCTAAATTTTCTTCTTCTGTCCTCAGTGTTTTTTCGGCATCCAATGTAAACAGCAGTGCCGATGATAATGGCAACCCTGCCTTACACCGGTTAAATCTGAGTAGTTTTTTCTTAAAGGAAATGAAAAGCATGTGACTTGATAATACACAAAACAGTCACTAGTAATGGCTGAACAAACAACAGAGATATGTGGCTACTTCTCCACGTAAATGAACTTAATACTTCACTTTATCCGTCACGTTCATTTTGTGATTCATTCGTTAATGCACACTCTAGTGTGATTGCTGTGGCACAAGTATTAACCTGTCAGTGGGTCATACTTCGTGACCTTGTTACAAAAATGGTGATGAAGCTCACGACGCTTGCAGTGGAAACTTCTTTCTTATTTCTAAAAAGAATAGAGACATCATTATTCTTAATCTACGTCTACATTTACCCACTTTTTACTTGAGTGTTATCTGAATTATGAACGCCTTGCCACCCAACCTAGTCAGTGTCTAATCCACAACGAATACCGACTTTGTGCGGAATTATTAGGTGGCGTACATCATTTTTTATCAGTGTATTCTGCACATAATGATCGTGAATAAGCAACTGAGAAAGGTCTTCACACTTACAAGTCATTAGCCAGTTTGGAAACTTTGTTTAGTTCGTAGCTCAAGCTTTCTGCAGTTTTGATTCTCCGGTTCTTGTACATATAATATGTTATGGGGTTTTTGATTAATAACATGAACTCGTGCAAAATTAGCTGCCAGCATTCTACATCTACATCTATAGTATGCAAACCACTGTGGCGTGCCTTCCAATTGTAACATTTACTTTGGCTGATTCCTTTTCCTTTTTGGTACGGTGCATGGGAACAATGATCGCTTAAACACTTCTGTGTGCGCTGGTTTTAATTTCATCTTATTTTCACGATACCTACTGGAGCGATAAGTAAATGGTTGCAGTACATTCCTAGATCCCATACTTAAAGCTGATTTTGAAACTTCATAAGTAGACTTTCACGGGATAGTTTGCGTCTATCTTCAAGCATGTGCTAGTGCAGGTTTTGCAGCGTCTCCATGGCCCTTACCCAGAGATATGACCTTTCGTCCTGCCCTTCTTTGTACGCATGCAGTATTCCCTGTTAATCCCGTTGGTATGGGTCCCATAGACTTGAACAATATCCTAGAGTGGAACGCACGAGTGTTTTGCAAGCAATCTCTTTTGTACATTAACTGCATTTTCCTAGGTTCATACCAATGAAGCGAAGTCTACCACCTGCTTTACGTGTGTCTGAGCATATGCGATAATTTCATTTCATATCCTACAAATTGTTACACTCACCTATTTGTATGAATTGGTTGTTTCCAACTGTGATATTATAGTCATACGATACTACATTTCTGAACATTTAAACCAAGTTGCCAATCTTTGGATAAGTTTGAATGTTTGTACAGCCTTTTTCAGGCAATGCTTTCATTCTGAGAACACTGAATAGAAAAGTGACTGCACTGAGATAACATTTCGCTGATAACTGTACAAAAAGGGATTCCTTATTTAGCAAGCACCAAACTGTAAGTTATTCAGGATTTAAAAATCTAAGTTGAAAGCATTTCTCGTGGCACTCTCCACGTTTTCCACACCGTAGCTTCTCGCGGCAGGCTTTGCGATATAATGTGTTACAAACTGGTGTATACTGTATCAATTGTTTTGTCTCGTGATTTCTTAGAATTACTTTGTCAGCATACTGTGAATTAAGTAATAAATACTCAAGAAGGAGTTGTTTTGACAGAAATGATCCCAAAGAACGTAGACACAATAAAACCCGTTTGGTACAGAGCTTATTTCCACATTTCTTATCTGACACACATCAGAGTTGGTTCAGTATTGTCAACATAGATGTAGATGATCTTTCACAATTTTCCGATGTTTGAATGTCTGTCCAAATGTACTGTTTATCTCCGTGAGCTCCTTTATGTTTCAGTCTCTCCTTGGCATTGTCATCTGCGGCTTTTTTTTTTGCGACGGCAGGGGAATTTGTGGTTCAATAGTTGTCTAAATTTGGACATTTTGCTCTCGAGAGAGACAGTTGTTTCTTTTGTCGGGACCCGTTCTCACATCTCCGTAATTTCGCTCAGTTCTTACTGCCATTTTTCCTGGTTCCGCGTATCTTTTATATCTCGATGGCTACGAGACAACTGGTGAAATGCGGAGCGTTCCGTCATCGCCGACACAGGCTGTTTTTCCGCTGTCGAGATGGGCCAGCACCCATTAAGGCCGCAGATGGATGTGACCTGTTGCGTCACACATTACGCTAACTTTCCGACGGACCCTCTCAGAACGCAAAACACTTGCAGCACACGCGCATCGCATGGCGCTGGCTTTCATCTCTGTTGCAGTAGCGTTATATACGCCAACCATATAATGTCAAGGCTGTGTTTCCTGTTGATATTTCTACTCAATAGTGTTTTCAGCTCCTCTTTCCACGTTCTAAGAGTGCCGCCCATTGGTTTATATGTAACTATCCTTCTTGGATACTTCTGTATAAGTAAGTGATCAGCCTCGTTTCGTGGTTCTACATGCATCCTTTTATATTTTCTCCACGACCTTTTAGCCACATTTTTACATTCTCGGCGGGAATATTGCAGAGGCGTGCTTATCTTTCTTCCTAGGCTTTCCACAGAACAGGCCATCACAACGAAATTGTTCTAAAAATAATTTTCTATTAAGCTGATGTTTTGTCGTAGCAGATATGCAAAATAGTTAACTTTTCAGGTTAAGCTAAATGTCCTATTCTTGCTACGATTGCCCGTGGACTGACTCTCGAAAAATGTCGCAGAAATTCATTTTTAATCGTGGTATCAACAAATTGTGACAGGTAGCAGTTATAGTAAAAAAAAGTTTATTGACGTTAACAGGCAGTCAGGAACGAAAAACAACCAATACTACTGCTTACTTTAACAACCACTTTCCCTCATTACTTGAGTGTTACCAACGAAAACCTATCAAAGCTGATCTCACTTGTCAGTGCTGTTGCGGTCTTCAGTCCAAAGAGTGGTTTGATGCACCTCTCCACGATAGTATGTCCTGTGCAAGCCTCTTCACCTCTGCACAACTGCTGGAACAACCCATTCGAATCTGCTTATGTAGTCAAGCTTCGCTCTCCCTCTGCAGTTTTCATCACTCACACTTCCTTCCATTACAAAATTGACAATTTCTTGTGCCTAAGTGCGTGTTCTGTCAACCCATCACTTAATTTAGTCAAGTGTTGTCACAAATTTCTTTCTATCCCAGTTCGATTTAGTACCTGTTCATTTACTATTCGATGTACCCATCTAATTTTCAACATTCTTCTCTAGCACCACATATCAAAAGTTTGAATTCTCTTCTCGTCTGAACTGCTTATCGTCCACGTCTCTCCTCCATTCAAGGTTACCGTCCACACAAGTACCTCCAGAAAAGACTTTTTCCGATAGTTAAATTTATATTCCATACTGTCCGCCCCCGGTAGCTGAGTGGTTACAAAAAAGAAAAAAATAAATAAATAATAAAGGATGGATAGAAAAAAGCGGAAAAGTGAAAAAAAGAAAATCTTTTTTTAAAAGTGGAAAAAAAGTGATCAGAGCGACAGAATGTCAATCCTAAGGGCCCGGGTTCGATTCCCGGCTGGGTCGGAGATTTTCTCCGCTCATGGACTGGGTGTAGTGTTTTCGTAATCATCATCATTTCATCCCCATCGACGCGCAAGTCGCCGAAGTGGCGTCAAATGGAAAGACTTGCACCAGGTGAGCGGTCTACCCGACGGGAGGCCCTTGTCACACGACATTTATTTATATATTTTTTATATTCCATACTAACAAATTCCTTTTGGAACAAAAGTTTTTCTTCCTATTGCCACTCTATATTTTATACCCTCTGTGCTTCTACTATCGTCAGGTATTTTGCTGCCCTAATAATAAAACTCCTCTATTGCTTTTAATGTCTCATTCCCTAATCTAATATTATCAGCGTCATCTGATTTACCTCGACTACATTCCATTACCCTTCTTTTATTTTTGTTCATATTTATCATACAAACGTATTTTTGAAGATACACTTCACTCCGTTCAACTTTTCTTCCTAGTCCTTTGCTGTCTCTGACAGAATTACAATGTCATCGTCAAGCCGCAAAGTGTTTATTTCTTCTTCCTGATCTTTAATTACACTACTGGCCATTAAAATTGCTACACCACGAAGATGACGTGCTACAAACGTGAAATTTAACCGACAGGAAGAAGATGCTGTGATATGCAAATGATTAGCTTTTCAGAGCATTCACACAAGGTTGGCGCCGGTGGCGACACCTACAACGTGCTGACACGGGGAAAGTTTCCAACCGATTTCTCATACACAGACAGCAGTTGACCGGCGTTGCCTGGTGAAACGTTGTTGTGATGCCTCGTGTAAGGAGGAGAAATGCGTACCATCACGCATCCGACTTTGATAAAGGTCGGATTGTAGCCTATCGCGATTGCGGTTTATCGTATCGCGACATTGGTGCTCCGGTTGGTCGAGATCCAATGACTGTTAGCAGAATATGGAATCGGTGGGTTCAGGAGGGTAATACGGAACACCTTGCTGAATCCCAACGCTCTCGTATCACTAGCAGTCGAGAGGACAGGCATTTTATCCGCATGGCTGTAACGGATCGAGCGACAGGAGCGCCTGCGATGGTGTACTCAACGACGAACCTGGGTGCACAAATGGCAAAACGTCAGTTTTTCGGATGAATCCAGGTTCTGTTTACAGCATCATGATGGTCGCATCCGTGTTTGGCGACATCGCGGTGAACGCACATTGGAAGCGTGTATTCGTCATCGCCATACTGGCGTATCATCCGGCGTGATGGTATGGAGTGCCATTGGTTACACGTCCCGGTCACCTCTTGTTCGCATTGACGGCACTTTGAACAGTGGACGTTACATTTCAGATGTGTTACGACCCGTGGCTCTACCCTTCATTCGATCCCTGCGAAACCCTACATTTCAGTAGGATAATGCACGACCGAATGTTGCCGGTCCTGTACGAGCCTTTCTGGATACAGAAAATGTTCGACTGCTGCCCTGGCCAGCACATTCTCCAGATCTCTCACCAATTGAAAACGTCTGGTCAATGATGACCGAGCAACTGGCTCGTCACAAAACGCCAGTCACTACTCTTGATGAACTGTGGTATCG